>NC_056725.1:753173014-753268014 GCF_019279795.1 Protopterus annectens | reverse complement strand
TTTTGCATTTAATTTCATTATGCAGCTTTTTTATCTTTGAGGTTTAGCACCACACCTAAGGGCCATTTATAGAAATTATGTTACTAACAATCTGTACATTTTTTCATGAAAAAATGTCAAAAACTCATTTGGACATAGTACTTTTTTGCTCAGAACAATTGTGAAAAACAGTCAGTAGTTTGGGGACAGTACTTTGAGAACATGCTCACTAGTAAAGGGGTTAATTGGGGTATGTGCAATGCAAGAATCTTGTGTGGCACCTTGCAGGGTTGGAGGTTGGGCTGGCTTCCTCTTGTTTCCTTGTTCTCTGCTGAGTGGAGGATGGGTGTAGGTTGAAGGCTTAACTATGTGGGGAAGTTCAACATCTGCTTGGACAGCAAAAGCTGGTTGAACACTGAACTTTCAAATTCCAGGCTTTGACTTATTTTTAGGTACCTGTTTCTGTGGTGATTCTTTGACTTAGGTCTGAGGCTGCATGGCAGGCCTTTTTCACATTCTTCATGAGAGGCGCCATCTTTTTTTTGCATGTAAAGTGTATCAAAAGCTTCTCTCTAAGGTGCCTGTGACTGAAATGATTAAATCATTGGCACTTGTACCAGGTTTACACATTATGCTTCTCCCAGAGACAAGGAACGTAATACGGGTGTGGCTTTTGGCTTATAAATTAGTGAACAAACTGACAATTTGCATTCTGGCATTTAGCTACAGATCAACAAGAGAAAAGATTGTGATCCAAGCTACATGAGTGCAAAAAAACAACTGAAGAGTTAACAAGGAACATTTCCACCAGAGAGACAGCTACACATGCAGCCAAGACTATTCATATCAGAATTTCTGGACTCAGCAGTTACTAGTATGTGCAGACAATTATATAATAAGGCACAATGAAGGAGCAGATAACAGAAATTAACATAATGCACTGTCAGAGGCTGAGTGAGCACTCTGAGTATGCATGATGTCAGATTGTGGCCACAGCCAATTACAGGAATATGGCTACAGCTGAATGAGTATTATGTACCCTTGTCACTGATGTATAGCACTGGATATAGCTATGTGAGTCCTATGTGTGCCCTGTCACTGATGTATAGCACTGGCTGCAGCTGGGTGAGTGTTGTGTGTGCCCTGTCATTGATGTATAGCACTGGATGCAGCCAGGTAAGTGCTGCGTGTGCCCTGTCACTGATATATAGCGCTGCATGCAGCCAGGTAAGTGCTTTGTGTGCCCTGTCACTGACATACAACACTAGATGTAGCCAGGTGAATGCTATGCATCCCCTGTCACTGACGTATTGTACTGGATGCAGCTGGGTGAGTACTATGTGTGCCCTGTCACTGAGATATACCACTGGATGCAGACAGGTGAGTGCTGTGTGTGCTCTGTCACTGACATATAGCACTGGATGCAGCTGAGTGAGTGCTGTGTGTGGCCTGTCACTGACATATAGGACTGGATGCAGTCAGGTGAGTGCTGTGTGTGCCCTGTCACTGATGTATAGCACTGGATGTAACCAGGTAAGTGCTGTGTGTGTCCTGTCACTGACATACAGCACTGGATGCAGCCGGGTGAGTGCTGTGTGTGCCCTGTCATTGATGTATAGCACTGGATGCAGCCAGGTGAATGCTGTGTGTGCCCTGTCATTGACTTATAGTACTGGATGCAGCTGGGTGAGTGCTGTGTGTGCCCTGTCATTGACTTACAGCACTGGATGCAGCCAGGTTAGTGGTATGTGTGCCCTGTCAGTGATTTATTGTACTGGATGCAGCTGGGTGAGTGCTATGTGTGCCCTGTCACTGACGTATAGCACTGGATGCAGCCGGGTGAATGGTGTGTGTGCCCTGTCATTGACTTATAGCACTGGATGCAGCCGGGTGAATGGTGTGTGTGCCCTGTCATTGACTTATAGCACTGGATGCAGCCAGGTGAGTGCTGTGTGTGCCCTGTCACTGACTTATAGCACTGGATGCAGCTGGGTGAGTGCTGTGTGTGCCCTGTCACTGACGTATAGCACTGGATGCAGCTGGGTGAGTGTTGTGTGTGCCCTGTCACTGATGTATAGCACTGGATGCAGCCAGGTAAGTGCTGTGTGTGCCCTGTCACTGATATATAGCACTGCATGCAGCCAGGTAAGTGCTTTGTGTGCCCTGTCACTGACATATAGCACTGGATGTAGACAGGTGAATGCTATGCATCCCCTGTCACTGACATATTGCACTGGATGCAGCTGGGTGAGTACTATGTGTGCCCTGTCTCTGAGATATACCACTGGATGCAGCCAGGTGAGTGCTGTGTGTGCTCTGCCACTGACATATAACACTGGATGCAGCCGGGTGAGTACTACGTGTGCCCTGTCACTGATGTATAGCACTGGCTGCAGCTGGGTGAGTGTTGTGTGTGCCCTGTCGCTGATGTATAGCACTGGATGCAGCCAGGTAAGTGCTACGTGTGCCCTGTCACTGATATATAGCGCTGCATGCAGCCAGGTAAGTGCTTTGTGTGCCCTGTCACTGACATACAACACTAGATGTAGCCAGGTGAATGCTATGCATCCCCTGTCACTGACATATTGCACTGGATGCAGCTGGGTGAGTACTATGTGTGCCCTGTCACTGAGATATACCACTGGATGCAGCTGGGTGAGTACTATGTGTGCCCTGTCACTGAGATATCCCACTGGATGCAGCCAGGTGAGTGCTGTGTGTGCTCTGTCATTGACACATATCACTGGATGTAACTGAGTGAGTGCTGTGTGTGCCCTGTCACTGACATATAGGACTGGATGCAGTCGGGTGAGTGCTGTGTGTGCCCTGTCACTGATGTATAGCACTGGATGTAACCAGGTAAGTGCTGTGTGTGTCCTGTCACTGACATACAGCACTGGATGCAGCCAGGTGAGTGCTGTGTGTGCCCTGTCATTGATTATAGCACTGGATGCAGCCAGGTGAATGCTGTGTGTGCCCTGTCATTGACTTATAGTACTGGATGCAGCTGGGTGAGTGCTGTGTGTGCCCTGTCATTGACTTACAGCACTGGATGCAGCTAAGTTAGTGGTGTGTGTGCCCTGTCAGTGATTTATTGTACTGGATGCAGCTGGGTGAGTGCTATGTGTGCCCTGTCACTGACGTATAGCACTGGATGCTGCCGGGTGAATGGTGTGTGTGCCCTGTCATTGACTTATAGCACTGGATGCAGCCGGGTGAATGGTGTGTGTGCCCTGTCATTGACTTATAGCACTGGATGCAGCCAGGTGAGTGCTGTGTGTGCCCTGTCACTGACGTATAGCACTGGATGCAGCCGGGTGAATGCTGTGTGTTTCCTGTCACTGATGTTTAGCACTGGATGCAGCTGGGTGAGTGCTGTGTGTGCTCTGTCACTGACGGACAGCAATGGATGCAGCCAGGTGAGTGCTGTATGTGCCCTGTGACTGACCTATAGCACTGGATGGAGCCAGGTGAGTGCTGTGTGTGCCCTGTCACTGACGTATAGCACTGGATGCAGCCAGGTGAGTGCTGTGTGTTTCCTGTCACTGATGTTTAGCACTGGATGCAGCTGGGTGAGTGCTGTGTGTGCTCTGCCACCTTGACGTACAGCACTGGATGCAGCTAGGTGAGTGCTATGAGTCAGAACATTACAATATACTCAGAGCTGAGGTACTGACGCTGAGTACATGTCCCTGGATGTGCTTCAGCTGGTGCTGTAACTAAGCATGGCACACTACATGCACAGTGCTAGAAGCAGTATTATGTACATCCTGTTAGATCATGCCAGGCAGGTTCCATGAATAAACACAATGGGATGTGCATGCAGCCAAACTCTTGGCATGGAGTGTATGGTATTGGTGCTATCTTAGTGGGCATAGCATCAACCTAGATATAGTCAAGCAACGATTAATTTTTGTAATACTGCTTTATTACAAACATTTTACATAGATGAAATTCAAGCAAGTAAATGTTAAAACTTAGGAAAAACAGCTTAGGTGTACACTAATTAAAACACATTGCAACAAGTTCAGTATGGTATGTCTTAAAGGAAAACTCCACCTTATAACTAAATACATCTATTTTTTTCACTATAGCTCTGTTTTCTGAGTTATTTTAAACACCTCAAATCACTCTGACTGCTTACAGAATTTTAAAATGTTTTCTTAAAAATGGTGGTCTTTGGGGCTTGACTTATCAATGTGATCTTATTTTTCTTTAAGCCTTTCTCTTTTCCATAATCCATTTCAAGTCTGCTTTATATGAGTCATGCTAGACATAAGGAAATAGCGGTGTATTCCCATTCCATTAACATATAATGGGATTAGTGTCAGTCATTGTCATCTTGCAGAACTGGTGCTTTTTTTTTCTTGAATGGCCCTCATTTGTGTGTTTCTCAGGAGTTGTTTTATAGTATACTAAGGGATTATACAAGTGCAGCTAAAACAGTTGCTAAATTGCAGGCCTTTGTGTTCAAAGTATTTTTTGTAGTCCAAGATGAATTGACAGCCCTTCCCCTACACTTTGGTAAATGTGCTGATACCTTACAAGAATTATGAGAAAAAATATTTTCTGACTTTTCTCTAAATGTCAAAGACATCTTTAATACTACATTCGTGTAACTTAAAATGGAAAGTAGTATAAACAAACATTTAAAGTTTAAAGCTTAGCATGTCAATACTGTGATGCTGCGTATGTAAATTTGTCAAAAGAGGTGCCAACTGCCTTTGAATCATTGACTGATATAACTGCTCTGTTTTGCTATGAAAGGCATGGCTACATTTGAAGCAGCTTTGAATCAGTGTAAGATCTCTTCCTCTCTGCAATAAAGACAGTGGAGCCAGTTTCACACCTCTCTGTCTTGTTTACAGCAGCCTGAGCTCCTGACTACAAATTTCTCTATGTCTGTAGTATGTCGTGTAGGTGCAGACAAATTCCTCTGCAACTTATGTGAGAAGTTAAGCTTAAAAAAAAGTAGGCAGTCTTTCCCTTCCTTTCATACCAAAGTGAGGAAATTAAAGTTTTATAAAGTGCAAGCCAGTTTCAGGTACCTACACAGTACAGGAATAATTTTATAGGGAGAAAGGAAACCTAAGAGCTGAGTTAAACTGTAGGAGAAGGTGGAGTTTTCCTTTAAGACTGATTTTAAATAGCAGACCAATGTTTCTTTATATGGGTTATAGTGCATGTAGCATTCATAAATCATGTGAAAATGCACATGTATGCTACTGTTGTGAAGGTTGCTATATGAACCACACATTCTTACAAACAGAGCAGATAGGCAGTGTGTTAATGTCAGCCTGCAGCATCAGAAGCTCTTGTACTGTTTTAGCTGCTGGCATCATGTTGAATTTTTGACCAAGGCAAACAACAGATCAAACTATCTTAATGCAACATTATAAGGAAAGAGAAGGACTCACCAATTTTGTAAACTTTTGCTGTAGTGTATCAGCCATACACTTGTGCCAAAGCAACTGATATTTTGAAAGCATCATATGACCATTCATTAGCCATGTCCTTAATAACACTGACCTCCCCTATTATGAGAACCAGTACAGCACAAGTATATTGCTAGTAGTCAGTATTCCTGAAAAAAGTAGGATGCAGTGGATTCATGATGATTCCTCAAACGTTTTTGTTCCATAGGCACAACATTGAAAATAAATAACCAAAAGCCACTTTCAATGTCAGAAATTTAAGCTTTTTTCAGAGGAGCAAGCCCCCCCACCCACACCCTCTACACCCCCTAACTTCCATATACCAACTGCATAGTCACAGAATAGTGGGCAACACCTCCCATTCTCTGAAAGTGGCTGTCAGTGATAAAGCCATTGTGATACTGTCAGTCAGACAATGTTTGGCTATTCCCTATGCAGTACACAGACTATATACCCATTACTTATACTGTACCATTTTCACATTTATGGTACTGACATCCACTGCCCAGACATAAGTATTGCAACTGATTGTCTTACAAATCTGGAAGCAAATAATTGCAAATATGAAAGCAAATAATTGCAACTACTATCACAGAAGTAACACACCTACTTATTAAATTAATATGAAAAATTTAAATTAAGAAACATGACAGCTCTTTAATGACATGGTTCTGAATATGGGGAAAACAAACAACATTTAGGAAGCATACAGAATGCAGAAAGAGGAAAAAAGTGAATTGTATAAGCTAAATAGAAGTAAATAAGAACCAAATAGCAATGCTCCACTGTGAAGTAAATGGTAGAAAGGAGAGACTTGAAGTAGAAGCAGTCGGGAGAGAAGGAGTATATGGATTGAGCAATATGAGAAAGAGGACTAAGGTACCAGAATGCCAGAAAAAGGTAAAGACTAATGGAAGGCATGAAAACCAAGTGCAACATAGAGTGCTGCCCAGGGGGAAAGTCTGAATCAAAGGCTGTGGACCTAGGGGTAAAGAAATCCAGCAAAAAGAAATATCTAATAAAACCAACAGAGGAAAGGCAATAAGAGATACATCAGTGAAGTGAAGTGAAGAGATGACTGGACAGACAGTCCTAAGAGGAGAAGAAGCAAGTAGAGGGATAAGAAGCATCAAAGTAAGATCAGGATATTATGGTAAAGAGGATACGTTACCCAACTCACACAAAAGGAAACTCTGGAAGGATAGGCAAGGTGGAGAGGAAGTGCAGTCAAGTCTAAAATGGGAGAAGTAGGTTTAGCATAGCCTCCAGCATGGGAGTCAATGAGAAGCAGCAAAAATAAGAACAATAAAAAGGATGTGGGAGCTACATGTTGGCACATGGGGAGTGGTGGGCTACGGACCACACTGGGCCTATATTACAAGCTTGAAAGCTGAAAAGAGTGAATGCTCTTTTATCGAGTTGTAAATATCGAACATACTAAATAGTGAAGACATGGAACAGCAATTTTTTCCCCAGGCAAAAAAAGTTGCTGCTCCGCAAAAAAAAAAATGCAAACACAACATAAAGTGGGGGGCTGTGCCCCCCACCCCCCCCACTTAAATATACCCCTACTTAAATATACCAACTCTGTGATTGCACCACAGTGCAGGAAATGGCAAACTCCTGAAAATGGCCCAGTGATTTTTTTTCCCTGGGGATAAAAATTGCTGTTCTGTGAATTTTTGCTATTTAGTGGGTTCGATATTTATAGCTCGATCAAAGAGCATTCACTCTTTTAAACTTTAGAGCTTCTGATATAGACCCATCCAGGTTCATATGGTGAAAATACAGAAAGTTACATGGAGGGCCAACACAGGGTAAAGGAACAACAATGGCAGATGGGGTTCCTCAGAAGCCAGGGTCTTAATAGCAATCAGGAGTCACTACGCAGAGGCACAGATGCTGCCCAAAAATTTTAGGGTGGGAGAAGATGAAGGATACAGAGAACTGTCACTTACAACATGAAACATGAGTGCTATCAAATTCTATCAAAAGACTTTGAATAATATAAAAGTGTCATGGAGAAAGTGCAAACGCTACATTACTTCAAAAGACCAAGTTGAAGGTTGACGATAAAAAAACCTTGTGACAAGGAAAGCTAGTTGGACAGACTTGGCCACATCAGCGGTGGAGGAGAAAGTTGTAGCTGCAATGTTCAGAAACGGTAATGAGATAGTCACAGAGAATGTATTGCAGGAAAAGGAGGGAAGAAAAATAAAAAAATTAAGGATACTTACGTTCTCAGTAGAAAAGAGAAAAGATTCTGTAGGAAATTCTTTAAGGATCAGGAGAAGGAGAAAAAAAGGAAGGGAATGAAAAAATAGGAGGAGATTTTTTTCCCTTGCTGCCTGCCATTTTCCCTCGTGGAGACCATCAGTAGTGGCTTTTGGTTAAGAAACAGAAGTCTAGCATTACCATTCTTATGTCAGATGCTGTTAATACAAAGGGGTACTGCTCAATACCAAGGAGTACAACAGTGTTCTTATAGGAATTCTACAGAGTTATCTATCTATATGGCTTGGTGATCATTACTAGTACCGAGAATTAGGTTGCTGCCAAAGGCATCAAGGTCTGCCTTAAAGGTGCTGCCCTTTCTCTACACTGACTATCTAATTTTTATATATACATGCAGGGGAAGGTTTTTGTCCTTTCAAATCTAATCTTCTGATACTGAGTATCTTCCTTCTTCCACTGTGACATCCTCTTTTACTCCTATTTATTATCCCTCCTTGATTTCTCTCAGTCTAATTTCTCCAAATCTTTTGGGTTTCTAATACCCTGAAGGAAATGGACCCCATTCCTTAGTCAAAGTAAGATTAAAGTTCATGAAATTAGTATTGTTTCACTCTTTGATATCAGCCAAAAGTGCTCTTCACAGCACCCGCAATGTGCTCAAAAAGGACTCTTTCTGGAATTCATATGGAGTTACATGCATTGGTAACATATCTGAATATGACTGTAGATTCTTTTTTATGAGACTCATTGGGTTCCCTAGTAGCTGATTCTTTCGAATGTGTCTTGATCGAACTTTATAGTGTGAAACGGCAAAATACCAAAGCAGCATATAAGCGAATTCTTTCCCTGGGAAAGAAATCACTAGACCGCCTTCGGTATTTTGCCTTCTTCGTTACTGCAGTGCAGTCTTGGAGTTGGTATTTTTAAGTAGGGGGGGTGTGGGGGGCACAACCCCCCCACATTAGAAACAGTTTGTGGTGTGCGTGTGCTGTGTGTGTGTTTCTCGGAACAGTGATTTTTTTCCCTAGGAAAAAAATTGCTGTTCTGAGTGTTCGAGATTGTAAGCTTTCGCTTACATGGGGTAGATGAATCAGCATTCGCTTTTCTAAGCATTCAGTTCTTCAATATAGACCCACTCATTGCTCCTACTACTATTGGAACTGTCTGGGTATCTTTCTTCCACATTGCCCTTGTTTTTGCCTGTAAATCCTGGTATTTTATGACTTTGTGTCTTTATGTACGTAAAACATTGTAGTCACTGGGTGTAGCAATTTCAATGAACAGTGCTATTTTTGTCTTCTATTTATGGACTACTATATCTCTATTTTTAGAACGTTGGCAATGGGTGGTCCCATGTGATATAAACTTCATTTTCTATAATGCTTTGTGACTTATGCTTCTAATACTTCTCAGCTACTTCAATATCATAATGTTTACACAATCCCCAGTACAACAGTCTTGCCACATTATTATGCTTTTCGGTATACAGTCCCTCTGCCATTAGTAAGGCACAACCAGCAATGAGATGTGCAACTGTTTCTAATTCTGTTTTACAAAACCTACATTTGTCTGTTTCTCTGGTGTGTTCAACGGACTTTGTAAACCAACATGTATGTAGTCCACTATCCTGGAACGCCAATATTAACTATTCATCTTTTGTTTTAAATTCACCTCTCCTTAACCATTCCTGGGTTCATCCCTGATTGACATGAAGTTGTTCCAAGAGTTTTCTGTACTTGCAACTATATATATATATATATATATATATATATATATATATATATGCATTTTCTAAATTTCTTGTCTTGACCCTTCATCCTATATTCATTATTTTGTTTTTTTTTGCACATTCAGTTTCTTCTGGTTTGATTTTCATTCCCACTTGCTAAACTAAGCAAAAAAGTCATCTTAAGAGTTATTCTCCTCATGTTTTAAAACTTTCACTATGTTTGGATTGTGCAAGGTCAGCAGAAATGAATGCAGTCCTAAGACGGCAGATCTACACATGCAATAAATTTTGAGGAGACCCATGCCTCCTTCAGAACGGGGAATACATAATCTTGCAATATGCTGATTTTTATAAATCATCTGATAAGCATGAAACATTTTTCTTGTTTTCCTCTCCAACTGATTCATGACATTTTGGGGCCAATCACTCCAAAATCGTAAGACAAAACAGGAAGAACAAATTGGTCTATAGCTTGGACTTTGTTCCTAGATGTCAGAGATGTTTTCACTATTAATTTTAATCTTCTAAAATATTCCTTTCTAAGTTTTATTTGCATTTGTTCATGTTTTATTGTTGATCCTTCATCAGTTCCCAAATATTTATACACTCCCTACTGCTCAAGTACTTTTACATCACATTCCTGTCCCAGACTGATGTTTTCTTGGTTCTGCAGCTTTCCTGCTTTAAAGGTTGCTTTTGCACATTTATCAAGACTAAATGACATCTTATATCATCTGAGAAAGTTTTGATCACTTGTACTTGTGCTTTCGATTCCACATCTGATGAACTGTATAGTTTTAAATCATCCACGGAAAGAATATGAAAAGTCTTAATGCATTGCTGTTTTCTGGGAAACAAATTGTAGCCATGATGTAATCTGATAAGCAGACAGCTTAATGGGTTAAGGGCAAGACAAAAGAGCAGCGGTGACGGAGTCACCCTGGAATATCCCCCTTTGAATTTTTATCCCTGGAATAATCATTTGGCCTTTACCATGGCTTAATTGCAGAGTGGTTTGCAACTGTTTTATGGTTGCTGTAATGTAATCAATCAGTGTAGGGTGTATCTTATACATTTGTAAGCACTCTTTTATCCATGAATGTGGGATGCTGTCAAATGCTTTTTTGTAGTCTATCCATGCCATACTTAAGTTCTTCCCCCTTTTACAGTTTTACATTGTGACTTTATTTAACAACAAATGATCCTTTATTCCATATGACTTTCTTTTGTAACCCTTTTGCTCTATTGCCATGACTGAGTTTTCTTCTAAATGTCTATAAATTCTACTGGCATCAATTCCAGTGTGTAGTTTATACATCTTCGGAAGGCAAGTTATTAGTCCATAACGAACTGTAGCTGGTATTCAAGTGACTGAAAACATTTAGAAAAAAATAAAAAACAATTACCGAAACCAGTGCAGTTAACCATTTATTGCAATCCAAAGTACTTGCAATTCAAACAACTAAGCGCTTTCGCCAGATAATCCAAAGGCATCTTCAGAAGATGCCTTTGGATTATCTGGCGAAAGCGCTTAGTTGTTTGAATTGCAAGTACTTTGGATTGCAATAAACGGTTAACTGCACTGGTTTCGGTAATTGTTTTTTATTTGTTTTTTATTTTTTTTCTAAGTTATTAGTCCATAGTTTTTAGGATAGCTTGCAGGTTCACTGTTAAGAAGGAGTATTGTTTTTCCTGTTGTTAACCAGGTTGGTGTCTGTACAGGGTGTGCATATAATAAGTTCTTACTCATAGTTGAATCTTCATCTAAAGATGTTAATAATTTTAGCCAGAAGTTAGATATTGCATCTGGGCCTGGGGTTTTCCAAATAGGAGCTTTCCTTAATTTTGTTTCAATTTCTCTGGCCGTTACTTAATTCCATTTCATATCCTGTACATTTAAACTTCTTACTGTTTCTTTTGCTTCTTCTATCCTTTCAGCATCTTTGTTATGTTTCATAGGATCTTCATATATAAAAATGTATCTATTTCTTCTTATTTTGATGATGTTTCAATTCCTTTTACCTTGTCTGCCAATTCTCTATAAAACGTTTTTGGGTCATCAATAAATTGCTTATTTTGTACTTTTCCTTTATATTTATCTTTGTATCTTCTAAGTTTTTCTGCCTGTGCTGAAATTTTTAATTTGGTATTTGTGATAGGGCATGATAGATCCTGATCTGTTCTAATATTGTGCATTGCTTTTATCACATCTATATTACTTAGTATTTTTGTTGATCTATTCCCTCTTTTATACTCTTCAACAGTGACACTTCTTGTTTTAATTGCTTTACAGTTTTCTCTGTTCGATACTTCCATGATGGCATTTGATTTCTCCCCTACCTTTCCCCTAACTGCCCTTTGTTTTGTGGTAACACTTTATCTGTTATTAATTTGGCTGCACAGTAATATATCCTTTTTACTTCTGTTATATTGCATGAATCTTTATGAACAGTTCTAATTACTGTGTTCATTTGTTTTATTAAACTTCTGACTTTTTGGGTTTTATTGACTTTCTGTAGTCTATTTCTTTCATTGATCTTAATATGTCTATCCATCTGTATTAAATTAAGAAACTCTTCTCTTAGATCATTTTCTTCTAAACTGAGGGCACTTTCTTTGTTTTCCATTTCCTGCAGGCATTCTACAGAAAGTTCCAGAGCATCTTCCTGTGCCCCATTCTCTTCAGTTTCATCCTGCATCATCCATTGCACTTTCATGTGGGAGCTCATTGGCCTATCACTGTACAACATTGACTGCATCAAAGTTGCCACAGTTTCCTGTTCCTTCCCTTGCTGTGCAAGTCCAGCTGAACTTTTGTACTAGTTTCCTACTGAAGGCTCCAAAGTATCATTATATGGCAACTCATCAGATGTTTCCCACTCCACTGGCTTCTCTTTAATTTGGGGAGCCATTGCTCTATCCTGCTGTGATGTTATCAGATTTAGATTTTCTACACTAAATCCTTCACTTTTCAGGTAATCCATAACCTCAGTTTCTATTTCTTTAACATCTCCATTACTAATCCTCTTTTCTACTTTTCCTCTTTGTTTTGTCATTTTTCTATTGTAAAATTTTCCATATATAGATGCCTTTGCTTGTAATTCTCTTCAAATATCTTTGATGCTGCTTTTTTGTTTTGATCAGTTTTGCTTTCTCCTTTGTATAAATATTGCACCATATTAAATCTCTTTTTCTTTATCATGTCCATATTTCTTCTTCAGATGTCTCCTGCTCCTCCTGTTTCTCCTTACTTGGAGGACTCGTTGTTCCATCATGCTGTGATATAACCAGTCTTACACGTTCTACACTAATTCCTTCAGTTCACTGGTATTCCATAACTTCAACTTCTATTTTTTTTAACTTCTGCTATACTAATCATCTGTTCTACATTCCCTCTTTGTGATCTTATTTTTCGTATTGTAAAATTTTCCATATCCCGATGTCTTTGTCTATATTTTCTCTTTAAACATCTTTGGGTTTGCTTTTTTTCAAAATGATTAATTTGGCTTTTTCCTTTGCATAAATATCGCACCATATCAGATCTCTCTTTCTTTCCCATGTCCATATTTCTTTTTTATACCTTTCACAAATTTCTAGATTTTGTTCTTTATATTTTTGCCCTTCCTTAGTCTTTTATATTTCCAAACAACCCAAGGTTTCTTGATCTATATGAAGTTTTTCATAAATCTGTTATATTAATGAACACAAGTTTTTATCTGAAGCTCTAACAGTTTTTTCTTGTGCAAGGAGTTTTCTTTCCTCTAATTTCCTTCTCTTAATCTTTCTATATCTTCTGTTTGGAAATTCTGGGCTTCTTGCATAACAGTAACAATACCTAATTTCTTTCTCGTCCACTCTATTGTCTTTATGCCTCCTCTTTTTTGTGATTTTTGTAGATTACTACTTCCTGCTACAACAGGGGGACCATCCTCCTGAGCCTGGCCTAACCCAGTTATAGGAATGTTTCCGTGTTTTGAGGATTCTATACTGTAATTTTTTCCAGTCCTTCCAACAGTGTGCCTACCAGGATTGGGAACTTTTCTATCCTGGGTCTTATGCACCTAGTTATCTTTTTCTATGTTTTAACCTACTTCTGTCCTTGATATATGCTATATAAAATACAGTCTACATGTCAGTGTCGTCACGGTGAGATTTTGTGAAAAATAGGATCCACCTCACAAAGGTACTCAGCAAGGATGAATTCATTTCCAGCAACACTACTCGCCTTTGCTTGCTGATTTATCATCTCTCCATTCAGAGTGTAATCTTATGTTATCAAAGCCCTTACCTAAGGCCCCTGATCTTGTTCTCCCTGTTTGTAAGAACATCTCTTCCTTTATCTACAAACCATTAATTAAACCTGTCAACTAATCTGATTGGAACTTCCATCTGGCTATCATCTTTTTGCAAGTACGAGCAGGATCCAAACCAAGTTCTCCTTTTTTGATGTGATTGTGGTATTCATTTCTCTTACCTTCATAACCAATTTGTTATTTGTTTGAGACAAGGATATCAAAAAACTTATCTTGAGAGTGAATTGAAAAGAGAGTCTGGGAAGTAAATCTTGACATTCATGTCAAAAACACAGAACTAGCTAGTTCTGGCTGGAGAGACCCAATAATAAGTCTTTATAGTGCATGTAGCTTCAGCTACAAAGCTGTATCTAGGGCAGGGTGAGGGGGGGTGGTGGCTCCCAGGCCTAAGCTGTTAAGATGCACAATTGTCAGCTGCTGATGGTGCTGGAGTGCAGTATTTACTAGTGTTGCTTTATGAAGCCATGAGGATAGTGTAGCTATATGAATGAATGGTGATGCTGTGCTTGCATTCATAGCTGAATCACTGAAGCGCTCAGTTGGTGTGTTGATTTAACTTTAGCAAGCAGCTTGCTACAGCTTCAGATTGCAGTAAGCCTAATTACTCTGTCATTGGGATTGATCTGAAAAAGTCAACCCAGTTTAGTAGACTAAATTGCTTATCCTTCACTTTAGTGACTCAGTACAGACTACTGTTAGTTCATCCAAGCCTTGCTTTTATTTTTAGTTGTTTACTAATAAAATACATAATTTGATTACATGAATATGTTTCAGTGAATTTAGGAATGCATGGAACAGGTAGATGTTTACCTTTTCTAGGACTCAAATGGAAATGACATTAGCTAAATAGAGTCTGCAGCTTATCAAGTAATCAATGAAGAAATTATATGAATACCATCCATGAAAATTAAAATGAATAGTCTCTAACTGCATCATCCCTCAGTGAAAGAAATCAGATTGCAGAGATGGATTGCCCAGTGGGTATGCTGAAGCACTACAGTTTATTACCGTTTACCACCTAACATTTAGCACTTACTGTTACCACAGTTGTTTCTACATATTCCATAATGGAAATATTTTCTCTGTTTAAGTGCACTTTTTATTTTTGAGACAGCGTATACTTTTAAACTAACCTTAAGAGCTGTGATGCTGGTGGCTATTTTGGTTAGAGTTTAGTAGGTGAGACTAGAACTACCAGCCACATTAATGCATCAGTCATCTTTCTTCTCCATCCAGGTATATAAGCAGGAGTAAAGTGTTTATAAGTGCTGTTTGCACTGGCAGTGCTTACTTGAATACTGCACACACTGTGCCATTCTGGTATTAAGTGGCATCTTTGTCAAGCATAAAAAGGACACAATCTGTCCCATTTACCATTCAGAATTTTGTCCGAGTCATTTGTCCTTGAATAACAGTATTTGTCCCAGACCGACAGTCATAGCCCACCAACATTGGTATGACAGCACCACAGTAAATATCACTGTGCTTGGATTGTACTCATGGGAACTCTAACCCCCCCCCCCCACACACACACACACTTATTCAAAATGCCAAAATCCCATCACTTGCACTTTCTTTGTTGTTGATTAGCTGACATCTACTCCAATTTTCTGGAAAGTCATACTATGCTATCTGACACAAAACAGGTACATAACAGGCTACAATATGATACAGCAATCAGGAAGCTGGAACCAAAAGTCATTTAAGAATTCAGCACTGCTCAATGTAATTCTCATGAGTTCTGAGAAATGAATAAAACTGACAATGTCACTACTCATGTGCAGTCATTTAGAGCAAAGAAGATTGAATTGTTCAGATACTGTTACAAAATGCATGTTCTTTCTTTACACAGAACTCTGGGCCTGTCTTTCAGATGCCAACACAAAAGTAAAAAAAGTCCATCGTTTTAGCATAGTGTATTTTCTACTTTCTCAGAAGGTAAACATTTTTAAAGTTACATTTTGGTTCCATTTTTCATGTGTTTTATCAAAAATAAAAAAGCATACAACAATCATGCTACACTATTATTGTGCTAATAGCCCTGGTTTTCACACAAATGTACTTTTGAGAACATCTAGGTAGAGATTTTCCCAAATAATACATGCATAAGGCAAGCAAGCTTTGTATGGTATTGCAAATGTGACCTGCAACAGAAGGAATGCTTTGTAATGACCAGCAGCAAATGGAACCGTAGTATCTTTAGTGTTAAAAAAACATCCCGGAAGAAAATATATCATAACAAATGCATTTGTTTAAAATCTGCAATAATGGAACAGAGTGCAACAATATTTTTTTATGTTCTAGCAAAAAGGAAATGACTGCATCTAAGACAAACATGGTAGCACTAAAATGTGTCAATTTTGGAGGCCTACATTTGTATAATACAACACAACCTTAAATAGGTGACTGTAGACATTTTCTGACATACCACTGTAGTCTTTGATTAAATGTTATATTTTACCTAAAATATCTTGTGTGATTATTTACTGAATGGCCCATTGGAAACACTATTAAAAACTTCATACCAAACAGTACACAAGTAAAAGAACAGAAAAGAAAACAAAAGGTTGACTTACTACAACAGATAACAGAAAACAGAAGGTAAATTTCAGAAAACAAAGTGATATGATGCTTCAAACTGATTTACTACATTTTGAGAAACTGTGTAGCTGGCAGAATACACCTTGATATAACTACAACAAAAATTAAATGAATATATATATATATATATATATATATATATATATATATATATATGTATGTATATATATATATATATATATATATATATATGTATACACACTTATATATATATATATATATATATATATATATATATATATATATATATATATATATAGTTCACCTTCATATGATCGAATTTCTTTAAACACAAAAGTCATCAACTCGAAACCAAAATCTCGAATTTAGAGAAACTCGAACATATGAAAGGGACACAAAAAAAAGTAACACCTTTCAAATGTTTCCGCAGGGGGGCTTTGCCCCCCTGTGCCCCCCACACCCCCCTACTTAAATATACCTACTCTGAGATCACACTATAGTGAATGAAAGGGAAATCTCCCATTCCACGCTACACGCGTAAGCGCAAAACTGAAGATTTTCAATTCCTCCATTATAGTGCGGTCACAGAACATTCACATTTAAACTGCTAGGGTACAGGGGAACCTGGCCCCCTGCAATAAGGTAAGTTAACTTTTTATTTTTTTAAACCTCAGGCTCCCATTCACAATTTTGAGTGAATGGAAGTTCGCGATTCTGGTCTCGAAATTGTGAATTTCGAGCTTCCATCCATTCGAACTTGTGAAGGGGAACATATATATATATATATATATATATATATATATATGGATTCACATCATAAACCCGAAATACTGAAATATCAAATTTCAGTATCTCAAGACTATAAAGCCAAAAATCTCACAAATACGAAACACCAAAACTGCGAAATTCAAAACTGTAACTGTCAAAAAAACGCTACACCACACAAACACAAATAAACCTACTTCCCAACACTACGACAAACCAAAACAATACACACAAACACAACAAAACAAACACACACACACACACACTTATATATACTAACTCCCAGGTCGCACTAAAAAATAAAACACAGAAAACCCACCACCACACATTCTACACCCACCTTGCACAAACACAAATCACATACATACAAACACCACCACTCTCAACACTTACACACTTACACTCTTACCTACCTACCCTAACCCACACCTAAAACTCCCCAACACACTCACATACACACAAACCCTCCCCAAAACCCTTAACAAACATTACACTTACCTAACGCGTCATCACTACTGTGGGTTCGACTTTTCCTGGTTTGATATTCTGCAGTTTAGTGCAGTTTCAACACTTTGGTCTCAAGATACTGAAATTCAACATTTCAGTATTTCAAGATTCCAAAGTGAACCTATATATATATATATATAGACATAGATATATAGATATAGAAATATATATATTGTTTGTGTCTTTCGGCTTTTCCCAGTTAGGGATCGCCACAGCAGAACTCCGGTCCGCTAATGATTAGCAGTAGAGTTTTACGTGCTGGCTTGCCAGGCCTAATGCACAACCTTCAACGAAGGAACGCCCATTCACGCATGTCGCCACACAGAAGATGCTCTAACTGAGGATCGAACGGGCAACGTCTAACTGTCAGGCTACAACGCTTTCGCAGCACCACCACTGCGAGATCTTGGTCGTGGCATGTATTCATTGCATGCTGCTGCTTTTGATAATTTTTGTCAGTAGGCAAAGTTCAGCTGTAAAATACTTCAGGAACTGGATCCTCTTTCTCTGCAGTTGTGCAGCTGTACAGTTGGGATGTTTAACTTACATAAAAGCAAAGTTTGTTGTAGTTTAGGTCAATGACAGTGATTGCTGATGAACTTATATGCAATATTTTCTGTTAGACAAATATACTCATATATCCTATATAGTTAAGATAAAAACAGAAATATTAAGTAATAATAATATTTTAAAACACTGCAAGATGATAGTAACCGTCATCACCTACCCTTCATTCTAGCCACATCTTTAAGTTTAAGCATAGTTCTGGCTGTTGCATATGTAACTATGCAGGTTAAATATAAGTTGAATTCTACTTACAAATTTTTTTTATTTTTCATAAAATTAATACAATAATTCAATACATTTAGGTTCTTAATAGAAGTTATCTAATATTTTATGATAATTTGTAATGATGTACATTGTGGTCAGTTACTTGGGGTTTTAGATGGGTGTACTTGCTAAGTTGAATTTTAGGTAAAAGTAGGGCAGCATGTATATAAAAATATGAGCAGTGGACAGCAAGTTTTTAACTGTGGGGTTACTTAGATCAGCTAGTCTTTTCAAGTCTGTACATACAACTCTTTACAGAAATTCTACCTCACTTCTTTTTAACCCTTCCCACTCCTTTTTCTCTCTCTCAGTTTGCTTATTCATTAGTCTTGTCTCTTGTACTCACTCACTTCCCATGCCTCCCTCTCCCTGTACCAACTTTTAATATTACCAATATCCTTTGTAACTCTTAAATCCCACTCTTTACAGCTTTCAGTACTCCTACTGCTTTTCTGACATACTTCTTACATTCTTTACTCGTGCTCCACTAGTCTGTAGGTCCTGCTGACCTGCTTCTGGTAAATGTACTATCATGTTACCTGTTAAACAAAATGTATGCTATATGCCTATGCTGCTATTAACTCAGCATGCTTTGTCTATTTGCATTTGCTGAGCATAATTCACTGAAAGCTCACTTCACTGAAAACTCATTTGACTGAAACCCATTTCATCTAAAAGGGTATATGCCCTGTTCCCCACTGTAGTGTGATCCTGGAGTTAGTATATATAGTAAGGGGGTGTGAGGGGGGCACAGTCCCCCACATTAGGGTGTGTGTGTGTGGTGGAGTGTAGCTCCCCTCATAGTTTGAGTGTATATTATCTTCTGGAAAGAGTTATTCATTCGACTTGTAAATATCCATGTCTATGGTTTACAACATAAAAAAAAAAAAAAAAAAAAAAATATATATATATATATATATATATATATATATATATACACACACATTATATATATATATATATATATATATATATATATATATATATATATATATATATGGGTCTCCTTTGTTTCACTGAATCTCATTTCATTTCACCCCAACCACTTCGCTGAAAACACATTTCACTGAATCTCATTTCACTGAACTGCAGTTAGTATATATGGCACTGTGTAGAGTACTGTAAGGCAAGTAAAAGGTATATGCCCTTTTCCCCACTATAGTGCAATCCTGGAGTTAGTATATATAATGAGGGGGGTGTGGGGGGCACCACCATGACGCAAAATACAGAATTATTCTAGTATTAACCATACATCATACCACACAATGTTAATAAAAAATACCCAATTAGATGAGTGACAAATATAGGCTTAAAACTATCGTACAAACAAGAAAAGTACTGACTTACATAACTGCCAAAAGAAGCTACTAGCAAGAAGGGGAAAGCAAGACAAGCACAGAAGATGAGAGGAGAGTAAAATAAATTGTGAGTGATAGGTATAAATAAAATAGACAGAATCCAAAACAGTAAAAATTAAGTTATAGCAAATTCATAATAAAGTAAAACTGTTTGTACTCATTACAAACTAAGGTCAGCCTATAACATATTGTTGATAATGTCATCTAACTGTCTCAGCTGAGGCCACATTTAGTTGACATCATGAGTGTTTCAAATCACAAATAACAGCTCTTTTGGGGGTTAGGTGGACCTGTGCAGAAGCATTATAAAAATTCTGAAGAAACAGCATACATTGTAGAATGTATATTGTAATAAGGTTTAAGTTAACATTTATTTATTTGAGATTTAAAATACAGCCTAGTTTCAAAATTTGTAAACAAAACCTGAAACTAAAGGAGCGAGTGGTTTCAATACTAATAGCAGAGATGCACGTATTGGTTTGCTACACAATTTTTGTCCCTTCCTTCTCATTCTTGAGTTTTCAGTATTTCTGCCTCTCTTGGGAGGCGACACAGTGCTGTTCTAGTTACTGGCATTTGCTTTCTACTGAAAAAGAGGCAAACTCTGTCCCCTGTGGTGCAAGCCAGACTAATTCTGTCACTATAAATGTTCCTCTCATTACTGTGCCTGGTCTTTATGGTATTCAATAACTGATGTATAAAGGTAGCAGTCGGACTAGGAATAATTACTCACTAGTGACTCTAATTGCACCATTAGAATGCCATGTGATAAGGAGAAAGCATAAAATAGTAAAAATGAATGCACAAAAATACAAACCATGAGTGGAATTTGGAATTACAGAGTTTATGAAAAATTTAAATAGGCCTTTATTAGTTCTAGAAAGACATGCTAATTTTATACAGTATTAAACAACTGATGCCATCCAAAGAAGATCCTTCTGTAGACAGAATAGCATACATTTTAATTTCCTTTGCATAGCATTACTGCTACATGTGTATAGCTTCTGTCTTCCTTTCAGGACTTCCAAGCATGTTATAGTGCCCCATTCTCATAAGCCCTGGCCCCTGTCTGATTTCTTCCATTCAGCCTTAGTTTCACCTACAGAGGAAGAAGCAGAAATGAAGGGACAGATGTCACACATTTGTAACCTATTAGCCTGTGCGTAGAGGCCTAGGAAGGCAATGAGCTCACTTTTACTTGTGTTTCCATCATTAAAGTACCAGAATCCTTTGTGCTGAATGTGAGCAGGTCCTCAAATGACCAATGACTCTGCACTACTCCTTACACATATATGAAATCTGAAATTAGCAACTTAGTAACAGAAGCTGCAGATATGTATTACATGCTTCTATCAAAACTTGTCTTTTATTTGTGCCATTGTCTTGAATAGTCATTAGTATTTCTAAGAAACAGATGTGCTTTGAGTCAGTAATTTTTCATTCGATATTTTTCACATTTGCTCATGACATAGTTTCTATGCTTCATTATCACATGTCACATGAAGAACTATGTACTTTACCTCACCAGCCTAATTCCTCGGGATGTCATTTTTGGGGGGATTCAAGGCCTGACAGTGAATTCTGTACTTGTTAATGCACACTTATGCTCATCTTCATGTTTTATCCTCAGTATCAGCAGACATCATTGAATCAGCAACAACATTATGGAAAGTTCTTGTACCCAGGAGGGCAACATGATATGAAGTGTAGCATCTTCTTACCATCACCTGGATCATGATATATTCCTTAATGCACACCCAATGCTAATAGCAAGCCTTCTAAAGCTGGTAGTCTGGCAGTAGAATCAGTTCATAGACTCCAGTTGTCCAGGTCCCCTTCAATAAACACATCACACCGAATGACATTTGACGATCTTTATTAAACTTCCATAACATAGCTTTGTTCACCAAAATGTATTAATTACAATTGGACATACTATAGTTGATTCTGAACACAGCATAAACATCCTTATAATGTTAATCAGGGCAGCATACCTATTCATCCTGCCCAGTAAGCAGCGTCCATACCTTTGCTCACTTACTTTACTTATGAAGCAGAGTCCCACACTCACTTCATATCCCATTTATTGAACTGGCCATCCAACCAAATAATTCAGGATGGCATGACCTTACTCATATGAAGCAGCATCCCATCTCACTTCATACACCATTCATTGAATTACCTTCCAACCAAATAAGCAGCATCCTTACCTCCGCTTGCTTACCTTTCCAGCAAGCTTCCTCCAGCTGCTCATTTTCCTTTTCTCCCAATTCCTTGAAATGAACACCCAGACACCAGAGGGGGAATAGAAGAGGGCAAGCCTGTCCCTTTTCTCCGCCAACCAGCCTGACCAGACTGTTTCCCCTCCCTTCTACCCAAACTAATTCGCCACCTATCTGCCATAAAGGGAAGGATTAAGCCAAACATCATTCGGTGTACCCATCACCTGTAAATTAAAATAGCTCACCGTCATCAACCCCATGCCTTAACATACCAGCACTGAAATGCACCTAGATGAAATTAAAGTGCGCCTTACTGAAACTAAAATTAGTAGGATTACCCTCGGCCCCACTGTACCATGAAAACATGCACTCTGAGAAACCACTAACCATGGTTCACTTCTAACTGCACTCTGTGGCCCCATTATACCTTTCTAATAACTAGAACATCTTCTGCACCCAATACCATCAGAACAGCAAAATTCATCCTGTCAAATCAATCACCCTGCAAGCTCCCTCCTTCAGACCCCGACTGCTTCCACCTTCCAAATCCACAAACACCTCCTGCAGCAAGCATCACCTGTGCGACCCACTTCCTTCAGCCAGTGGGGAATCCCGGCTCATTTATCATCTCATCCTCAAATTCTGTACCTCCAACATCTTCAGATATGCAGCTGTGACTCTATTCACATCATTTACAACCTCACTGCCCATCACCCCAGTCACCAGCACAATGTCCACTGTGAACACCTTTGTCATAGATCTTGTCCCTTGTATCCTTGATGTGCACAACTCTGGCATCCAACACTTCCACAGCAAGAACCCTCATCAATCTTTCAGACCTCCTTCATTCTGGCCAGTCAACCACTAGCCACTGTATGCCTTCACCTAGAAAAGAAAGAGACACAGTAAATTCACAACATTCCTGTACCAACACATCTCAATGACTATCTTAAGCAGAGTCAAGAACCTACCCTGTTGACCATCTCTCCATCCTCTACACCTGCCCATGCCAAAATCCCCAAGAAAATGACCTAGGAAGCTTCACCTTTGACTATGTGTTCTCCAAATATCCCTAATGCAACCCACACTCAGCAGTGATAGACAACATGCCTGCTATATTAGAAAGATACACCCCTAACATACCCATTCCTCTCAGGTGGAGCGCACCCAGGGAACTCTCTCCTGTTAGACCACACCAATTAAATCCAAAATGAATTCTTCTACCACAAAACCTGTTCTATCACTACAATAATCACCTGATACTTATCCTGACCCCCTGTTAAAGCTGTAATACACCCTGAGAAGGAGACCACCTCTACCCGATTGAGCCACTGTGTAACTAAACAATTACCCCCTGCCATTCTCAAACCCAAGACCTTCATAAATACAACATAGTACATTTGCCCAGTAGGCCAACCCAATTAGTTGTGCTTGGATCATCCATACCCTCAATCTGGTGTACCCTTACTACAGGCTTATTATTCCCCCCTCAAATCCAAACACGAGGCAAGCCTGACAAAATGACATGCTCCATCCCTTACATAGTTCACTCATTCAGCCCCTTCATCCACCCAAGCTCCGTTACTCCCCCCTGAAATGAAAGATGAGAATCAAACCCTTTACCCTGCGTCTATGTTCCAACTCAATATCCTTATGTCCACCCCTTGCCACCTGCCTTAATCTAGTTGTACAGCCTGGGAACTCCATAGTAACTCCAGTTATTGCAGGCAGCAGTAAAAGTGCCTACGAGCCATACCTCTCAACCTCATAGCGAGAAACATCTGGGGAAGGCTGAAATTAAAGAACAAATGTCCAAAACTAGGGATTTTTTTTTAATTAGATATCTCTAATTAAATATTGCTTTACTAACTTATACTGATCTTACCAACATATATAACCCCTCCGGTGTTGCACCAGCATGGACTTCCTAAAAGGTAGGCATTCTGAAAAGTGTCAGTCCTTGTTCCTAACTGTAAAGTTTAAAACCAAGGCTGACAGAACAGGTTTGCATTACCATTAGTATTAAGCCTGAAACCCAAATGTCTGTCATCCTTCTCTGCCTTCGACCCACATTCCAATCCCCCAAACAAGAAAACTCTGCCAAGTATTGAACAAGACGCAGTGAATTACCATCAGTGAAAAACACCACTAGGCGAACTCAGCTCTCTGAAATAAAATTAGGAGAACGGAGACACTACTGAATTAAATTGGTATCAAATGATGCACAGAGGCTAAAAATAGGGACACATTTGACACACCGCTCCTTCCAACCCAAAGAGCTGCCAGCATACCAGAGTTCGTTTCAACTGTATCGTTCTGAAGGATTCAAAGTCAAAACTCAAATGCCTGTCATCACCTATGCACAGCAATCTTCAGATCGTCCCAATGATTCTCCGCAACTTCATATAGGCCCAACCAAATATCAGCCAAAACCTGGACCTTCCTCGAAGCACTGGCAGTCGAGACAACTGGCCATGACAAATGCCAGACCCACTTTCTCCAGCTCCGGGCATATTGAACCACTCGTAAGAGTCAGGTTTCTTTGCACATGCACCATGTTGTCAAGACCCCGCTTTCCTGCTAGGTGGCACCCCATGTGGAAAGGCAAAAGCTGCTTCCTACCCACAGGTCAAATGAGCTGGAAATGAGGTCTCAGCTCTAACCTTCTTTGATATCTCAGTTATGTGGTGGAGTGATAAATCAAGGTCAAGCCACAGGGGCTACTGTTGGGGTTTGCCCCTCCATGCCTCAAAAATTGTCATAGATATGACATCTTTTGTTTCGTATTTCATATCCACAAAGAACTAACTGTACTAATTTGATTAAACATGTGAATGTTTACTGTAATGCTTTCACTGAGGATGCGGCATGGGGCTTCCCCAACTGATTCTAGTGGAGCGCTGATATTTTGTAAGGATATGTCCGGTCCCCAAGAACCGCCCCCCCCATAATGGTTGAAGCCACTATGCACGTGTGTTGACATCAACCATTACTCCGGGCATTACATTGCCAGGGAAAACCATTATTTTGTGGCCAGAAAAGGAAACACCTCTTTTCTTTTATATTTTGGGTCCTGCAGTATTGCCTAAGGTCTGTATGCTTAACATGCAGTAGCCACTGGGTAAATGCAAGGAAAAACTTTACACAAATGACTTGCAAAGGAAGGCTTACCTCCCATTGCACTTCCCCAGATAATAAATGTAAACCAAACAAGCCACTGAGATCAATGAGGCTCCCTAAAGGCAATCATGCTATGCTAACCCCTTCCCCCCTTACCTAAACGAGTGGTCACCTCAAAAACTGCCATGCTTCTGGCCATAATCTCCAAAACGACACCTTTCACTGCACATACTAAAACCCCATCAGTCCTGCTAGCAGCCAAACATGCTAAGACAGCAACTCCAATCAAGTTCCGCCATACCAAATCCGCAATGGCTTCAGGCAAGACATAACTTCAACTAAATTCCAATATCACCATTGCTTCCTTACCCTTGCAATAGCATGATAGTTTTTGCCAAGTCATATAGAATGATAGAATAGTCCTGTATTTTCTATTATTGCTATGATTTCTGCTTGATCTTCTTATCAGTTTTTGTTTTCTTTTAGAAGGTTTATACCAGCTTTTATTAGCCACGCTCATTATTTTCTGATATAGTTATTCTAGAAAAATACCTATTCTGGTAAAAGGCGGAATTCATCAAAGCAATAAGATAAGTCTTGGACTAATGGATTTAGTCCAGAAACTATGACATATGGATACTCTTGCATCAAAGTATATTTATCCTCAAATTAAAGCTACAAAATATTAACTATTTTTCCATTGAATACACTTCAGTTATTCCCTCAAGTAGTTTCCTGGTAATCTAAGCACACCAAAACACTGCTGTTATATTAGATGTCTTATTTTCCTAAATTGTATTGCAAAAGCCTGAAAACCATGGCTTAAAACTCTACCCTTGTATTTATTTGTAGGTAAACATTTTGTTAGTTCACTTAATGTAGAACTGAAACCATTACACCGTACTAATTTTCCATCACTTCACCTTCGTACCACAGGTCAAATGTTACAGGTGCACTCCAATGTTTTATGCAGCAAAAGCAAAGGCTCTGTTCTGCACCGACCCCCCCCCCCCATACCATTCTCCATGTGTTGAATAACCCTATTACCCCATTATTCCTCACTTAACTGGGCACATGATACATGAGCTTCGATTCTCTATCAAGGACACCGTCATGAATGCTCTCTGAAATAATAGCAATAAACGCCTGCCTCAAGCCCACGAACACAGCACAACATCCCCGCCACTCCACATGGCAAGGAAGCAATGCCAAGAGCCAGAACGTCCAGACACTGAGGCAAGCATTCCGGATTGACAAGGATGACTGGCTCCACCACGCTCAAATTCCCCACTCCCAGGCTCCAACCGGGCAAGCACCACCACAGCACAAGGAATCTTCTTCTTCCTTCAGCTTTTCCCAGTCAGGAGTCACCACAGCAGATCACCTGTCTGCTCATGATTGGCAGTGAAGTTTTATGGTGTTGAGTTGCCAGCCCGGCACCCAACCTTCCACAGAAGGCACACACATGCACACACTCATACCTAGGGCCAATTTAGAGTGTCCAATTCACCTATAGCATGTCTTTGGGATGTGGGAGGAAACCAGAGCACCCGGAGGAAACCCAAGCGACCACAGGGAGGACATGCAGACTCCGCACAGAGGGTACCCCAGCCGAGAATCAAACCGGAGAACCTCTTGCTGTGAGGCAGCAATGCTAACTGCTGCACCACCATGGCCGCCCTACCACAGCACAAGGAATCTGCCAAAAAAAAAAAAAAAAAAACTAGACGCTCTGCCTCAGTCAGATCAGCCGAGAGTATCATAAATCCTCTCCGAACAGCCCGACAACACCAAAGAGAAGACAAAACCCAAAGGCTTCCCAGCCCAGGCAGACAACCTCACCAAATCACGAAAAGTAGCTCATTCTCTCAAGGTCCCCATGAGCTACAACACCAGTCAGCAACACAAGGAGTGACCCACAACCAATAACAAAGTCAATCAAAGTGGCTCGCCCCTCAAAATTCCCTCGGAACCAACAAACAACCCATGACTAAACACAACTAGCCTCTGAAGCCACACAGAAAGGGAAAGAAAATAGCTAAATAGATAAATAAAATGCTCGACCATATGGCTACTCTAACTTACCAGGTTCCGTCCAAGGCCTACTTCCACACACAACGCTACCCCCAGGTTATCTTGGGTGTACTACCTGCCTGTAGCAAGTTCACACCAAAATGTGATTACTTGCCCAGCTACACTTGCCTAAACCCCTTAAGCTCCTCCCCACCTTACCTCATATCCTCCTAATCCTTCCTCCCTCCATTTAACCCCTTCATCTCTCCAGCCCACCTAACTCCCACTAATACCAATCTAACCCCTCTTAATGTTGTCCCTGGACTACTTAGTTTGTTGCCAAACCTCATTTCTTAGCATCTTTTTCTCAACTTAGTTTAGACCTGAGTTTGAATTTTCTGTTTTGTTTCTACATCACTATAAAACACTGAGTTTTAACCCATGTAATAATTTCTGAGGGATCCCCTTATTTTGGGACCTGTTATCATGATTAACTTTATATTTTATTTTCTAACTAGCAAGAATAAGGGATCTCTTTAGAGTTGTTAAAGCTCACCAATGATTTTAAACATTTGCTTAGTATAACACAATTGTAAAACAAAGCTAGATGGGATTTAAACACAGACTTTTATATTTTTGTTGTACATGTTAAAGCACTTAACCACTGCACTTTTTTGCCCAAAACATCTTAATAAACTTGCAGACAAAACAAGTGTCAACTTTTTGAAAGCATATATTCTAAACACTGCTTTATCAAAGCTTGACAAACAGACATATTAAAGTCTTTACTCAGTATGTGCCCTGATAGTTTCTTATTACTTTGTTAGAAGAAAAATCAGAGATGCTTTTCATAATTTTATTATTATTAATAGTGTCCCATATATATTTAATTGGATAGTGTAATTTAATAAACACTGTTTTCCAGTGACACTTTGCTTTCCTTTACGTAGATACTTCAATTCTAAACACTGCCTGATGCCTTTGGCAAGCTAATTTATATTGCTGGATAGAAAACCTGCTAACGTCTTCCGACTATGCAGGTATTCAGTGATACAGAGGATGATTTCAAGTTGTCATCATATTGTGTAAGTGCATTGCAGAATTTGTCTTTCAAAGCCAGTTGACCTCTTCAAGGGAATTGCTACTAAGATCCTTGGTCATTTCATGTGGTGTGGGTACTATAGTACTGTCGCTAGCATTAAAGCACATGTAAAGCCAGCACTTAAAGAAACCTTTAATTAGGCATTGCAGACAAAGCCTGGTTCTTTTAACAGACAAATGCCTCCTGTGATTACTGTGATGAACTTTGTTGCGCGTGCTTGGTAAAATGCCAGTCACTGATAGATGGGTACAGCAGAAAGCACATTCTTCTATTTTACTTCCGTTAATTGTTCTAGTAATTACAATTTCTTACATGTACTGCCATAGCTTGTGCTTTTGTGGAAAGTTAGGAAGAATAGTCAGGAACTACTCATGAATGGATGCAGTATTCTTAAACAGTCAATGGCCATAAGATGTTAATTACTGCTCATGCAAAGTACAAAGTCCACTTAACAAATGTAGTGGGTTAATTAAAAATACAATTTTCCAAGTGTACTGCTTTTAACATGGTATATATTTTTTAATTTAAGTTTAACTATACCTGCTGAAAGACAGGTAGATAATGGCAACACTGTATAATGCTTTATGATTTTTTTATTTAAATGTAATTAATGTTGAACATCTTATTTCATTTTAAGCTACATATTATGTGTTCTAATGTCTGTTGTTGTACCGTGACTAGCTGATATGCTGAAGAGTTATTAAATTATTATGTGTTTAAAAAAATATTCCTGGAAAGAGAAAGCCTTCCTTTGAACAAACATGGCAAAGTTGCAAATTATGTTGTGATTATAAAATACTTGGGGATTTGAAATCTAAATTGGATGTTTAGTACTTTCCTCACTTAAAAAAAAGGCCACACTTTGTTCCTTAAGCTGTTTTCTTGAAATGTGTCTCAATAAAGCACTGACTTATGTTTATTAAAAAAAAAAAAAGAAAAAAGAAATTCAGTTTCACTGACCAGAAATTCCTGGACATAAACCCATGACTGCTAAGTGTACTTTCTGATCACAGCAGTGCTTCCATTATAATTTATACTCCATATACATACAGCACAACTGTAAGTTTTTTCGAGGTGCTTTTTACTCCATACCTGCGTACCCCCACAACACCCCCATTTATCTCTAGAACAATAATAATCCCACTAATATAACATGGGGGTAAGAGCCAAGAGGAGGGGATCATCATCCAGGTAATCATGGGTGTGATTTGTGCCCTCATTCACATCTAACAATGTGAGGAATAAGTTTGTTTTCCATTTTAGGCACTAAACCCCACCAATGCTGGCTGCTATGCTCTTCATGTCATTGTAGGGGACTATTATACCATCCTCTCTCATGTTAATGCTCCCACCAACATGCTAATGAGGGCTAATATCTCCAGGCCACACCACCATTAATGACTGCAGCTTCTTTGCCTGTAAGCCTCCATTTGCATGTGGTGAAGAAGTTAATCAGACCACCAATACTCCTCCAGGGTAGGCGAGCAGGTGTCGTTCACTCACTCCTACCATCCCCTGCCTGGGTCTTTCAGCATCAGAGTCAGTATTAGAACTTAGGTTATATGGATGACAGTCAGGGTTTTATCCATGTACATT
This sequence comes from Protopterus annectens, assembly GCF_019279795.1. NCBI lineage: Eukaryota > Metazoa > Chordata > Ceratodontiformes > Protopteridae > Protopterus > Protopterus annectens. The sequence continues at coordinate 753,238,247 of NC_056725.1, read as the reverse complement.
ACAGAACCAGGCAAAATTAAAACTGATTCTAAGTAGAAAATATTCAATAAATCAAACTCACGGTTTTAAAGTAGCAAATATAGGGGCTGGGATTCACTGAAACTTTGTATAATATGCATGTGGCTTTGTGTACAGTATATTTCCTAGTTTCCTTGCTCTGAACTACTTAGCCGCAAGAGGCTCTGCAACTTCGTGTAAAACTGGTAGTCAGGGGGTGAGACATATGCTAATGGGGGTCTTTAACATCCTAGTGCACTGGAGTAGAAGAAAGTGTGCACAGTATGGTAATTCATGGACAACTATGTTGTGCAATATATGTGCAGAGTGGTACACATAATATAAAAGTGCACATAACAATTCAGACACATGCACCTATGCGTTATATACACCTATGTGGCACATGCACCTATGCGATATATACACTTATGTGACACATGCACCTATGTGATATTTTCACTTATGTGACACATGCACCTATGTGATATATACACTAATGTGACACATGCATCTATGTGATATATATACCTATGTGACACATGCAATGACTGGTGTAGATTCCTCCCATTGAAATGCATAGGCACCTCAATGGGAGGAGTCTACAGCATGCTGAGATTGCCAGTCCTGATAACCTGTACACTGCAGTATGTGTACACAAGAGGGTCTGCAAGTGGGGTTATGTATGGTCAGTGGAATCAATGCTCTGTGATTTACACTTTATCACTTTTTTATGTCATAAAATGAAAACCTCTAAAAATGAAATAATGCACATCATGCATTCACCGGGGGGGGGGGGGGCATGATCTCTCACACCCTCTTAATTATACATGCTAATTTTATAGTTGCACAACAGTAGAGAAAAGTGGAAAACACGACTGCAGTGTAGTGCCAGCTTAAACAGTACAAGTAAATCTGGCTTTGACAAACTATGATTAAAAGAAGTCAACTTAAAATCACTCCTACTAAGTGCAGTATGTTGAGAGGAATGAAGGTATTAGGGGATGTGATGAGGTAATCAGGAGACACTGATCGAGTGCAGTACTAACATTTATTTCTTTTTTTTTTCAAAACTAACATTTATTATTTTTTTTTTTTCAAAACTAACATTTATTTCCGAATACTGGTACAGGAATGAATACTGCTTCTACTTTTGCACTCAGCACATCATGTGGTACAAGTACATCAACACAGTTTTTAAATGTAGATGAGCTAGGTGCACCAGATTGTGGAATGACATCACAGTAGACGAGACACTTATGACATGTCTCTATGTGTGATAGATTGCCATGTAACATGGTACGAGTGGGGGGAGCATGGATTCAGAGTGTGCTGGTACCAGAGCTGCTGTGCCAGAGAACACTGACCTGTCTCAACTGCCCTGCCAAGTCCTCATGTAAGTTTGGAATTTGCTCAGAGTAAGTATTGAGACTCAAAAACACAGATCATTACAGAATATCAGTGCCTATAGGTAATCTGCTTGGCATTATGTGACACAAATTTCAGATTCTAAATGACATATTACAATACATTATTCTTTATTTTTGTGCATTTTCTAGTACAAAGATAAGTATGGCTCTTTACTAGCTAGATAGATATAGTTTACCTACTGCTTCCTAGAGTTTTGTTATATGTATGTTATTGTGCGCCTTACCTATTATACTAGACTGTTTGAGCATCGGTTGTGCAGTCATATGATGCTCTTCCTACTTATGGCTGTGCTTGTAACATTAGTTTAGATAAACGTCATGTGCAATACTGAGTTTTTCCTTTGTCTGTACTCCCTGACACTATCACTTTATTTTCTGGTGACTTTAATATGGAAAACACTGCATCATACCTTATCTCAGTTATATTTTGCACTCCATTTGTTTAGTCATTCCCACATGTAGTGCTGTAGGTCTAATACCTGCATGATGTCTTTGCCTGCCTTGTTAGTCATATGATTTAATGTTAGGCTGCATTACACAACCTTCAGGCATAATGTAAAGCTTACAGTAGGTCATTTCTTATATTCATAACTCCTACTGGTTGACATCTGAATGTACAAACTGAACCATATCAAAGGATGTTAGCCAAGTGCGCTACAATAAAAAATAATAGCTCATCATGAAACTAGAAGTAATGGTATTTTCTGCAACACACAAATTGTCAAGTGACATTAGTTAAAAGACTTAAGGGTGGCACAGTGGTACAGTGGGTAGCATTGCCGCCTCACAGCAAGAGGTTCCCTAATTTAATTTTTGGGAGGGGTGCCATCTCTGTGGAGTCCATATGTCAACTGTGGGTTTTTTCTCTGGGTACTGTTGTTTCCTTCCACATTCGAAAGGCATGTAGTAAGTTGACTGGACATTCTAAACTGGCCATAGGTCTGAAACTATGTACGCTGGTACAAAACAACAATTGCAGCAGGGCTGTCCACCCAGCAGGGAAATTATTGGCAGTAGATAATGTAATACACTGAACTCATAAGTACAAATGAGAAAAAGTAGTGAGGGACTGATTACTCAAAAGATATTTCTGCAGAAGCTGCAAACATTAACATCCCTACTCACTTGTAGTGAATGAAATCAGAGAATACACTTGTAAAAATCAATGAATAGTCTCTCCATACTTTCTATCCAAGAAATAACAACATGTTCCTTAACGTTTTGTGATTGTTAGCTATTTGCAGCATTTAACAGTTGTTTCAGAAAAGAACACTCTTAATTAAATAATATTTTCATAAATAAGGCAGAAGGCCACTTCAGTTTCACAACTACATATATTTAAAAACAACATATTACTGATGCAGAAAATGCATTACTTCCTCTTTAGCCTTTGAAGTTATGCAAAGACCTAATTTCAGTGAACTGAAAATATGCATACAAAAAAAAGAAAAAAAAAACAAGCATTCATATGGGTAAGCTAAAATTAAAGATTTGCAGAATTAGGACTACCATCACTGTTGCTACTTTTGGGAAACAGTGCTTAACAGGAATGGCACATACCTACCTACTTCCCAGTGAAGGGCATAGATTTCTACTTTACAGCTTAACTATTTTAATAGTCTGTTCTACCAATGACACATCATGGATCCTACATATTTCTATTACCCACAATGGTACAGAAAAGGTCTAAACAGTCCTTATGCCTAAGTACTAAACATTTATGTGGCATTGCTAACAAGGATGCAAATGGTATTTTTTTTAAAGAATGATGCTGAAAAATCAGTTTTTAGAATGTGATTTGAATTAAGAAATTATACTCTGTAACAGTACCAAACCTGGTCAAATATATATATATATATATATATATATATATATATATATATATATATGTATAGGTCCACTTCTAAATCTTGAAAGCTCATAATCTTGAAATTCAAAATATTGAGTCCAAAATCTTGAAAGTTCAAATACTAAAAACTCAAAATACTGAATTTCATAATATTAAAAAAAAAACTACAGGATACTAACACTTACTATAGTCCACCACAAGTACATACAAAACAAATAAAAGACAAAGCATATTAGTTTACTCCAACTATTAGTAGGGGGCAAGTCCCCCTGCACCCCCCCATGTGGGGGGTTGCACTCCCCACACCTCTGCTACTTAAATATATCAACTCCAAGATTGCACTTTACTACACTAAGATGAGTTATGTTGTAGTATAGTACATTAAAAGGGAACATGACTAAGGGTACAACAGGCAGTCATGAAGCATGTAGTGGTATGTTTGCCATTTTCTTCTGTGGAGTGCAACCTTGGAGTTGATATATTTAAGCAGCAGGAGGTGTGTGTGTGTGGGGGGTGCTTATAGTTGGAGAAGAGTAACATGTTTTGTTATGCAGTTGTGCTGGAATATTATAAGTGTTGGTGTACTGTTTTTTCGATATTATGAAATTCAGTATTTTGAGTTTTCGGTATTTTAAACTTTCAAGATTGTGGACTCAGTATTTTGAATTTCGAGATTATAAGCTTTCAAGATTTAGAAGTGGACCTATATATATATATATATATATATATATATATATATATATATATATATATATATATTTTTTTTTTTTTTCATCCAAAGTTGAGAACTGAGGCTGTACCTTTTTAGTCACCTATAGTTAATGTAATTGAATTTGCACAATGCATTATGCAGCTAATGTGTTTACAACATGCACAAGGCATGTTGCCCTCACTTAAACTGTTTCCTCTGGGTTTTACTTCTGTGTGACTAATATTAATTAGTAGGACAGCAGTTTTAAGTTCAGAAAGGAATTTAAAACACTGAACTTTCTTATCATCATCAAGTAATACCATGCATTTTTGTTTCTCCAGACACCATCTTCACGACTACTAGCCTGATAAATTAATCTTATTGATTGTTTGCTGTTATTCATGTCGCTACACCACTTGACTCAGGAGATGTAATTATTTAAAGCAGTTGTCAAGAAACCTGGTTCCAGTGGATTTATAGTTTCCAGAAAGGACACAGAAGATCAGAGAGTGTTAATTATTTGTAAGGTTCGAGCTAAGGAAGTGGTGCTACATTATTTTGAGCACAACTCTAATGACAGCTATACTGCTCACATCTGTGATATCAAGTGAATGAGACTACTTTCAAAGCTGACACCAAACAGCACAACATTCTATGTTATTATATTGGCATTAAGCACAGAAATACATGCTGACATATAGGGCAGCACTACATGCTGTCAGACAGTACATACTGCATACATTTCAATGTTATGTGTTATTGTACTATTAAAAACATTACAACACATGGTGTCAGGTGGCACAGCACTGCATGCAGACAGCAAATTTATATACAGTCACAAAGCATAGCATTATAAGCTAGCAGGCAGCACATCATTACATGCTAACAGACAGCATAACAGTACATACTGACACACCACAGTATTACATGCTGTCAAACAGTATGAAATAGCACGCCTTCAGATAACATAAAAGCTTGTGCTGCCACACCACAGCATTACATGCCATAAGGCAGCATAACACTGCATACAGCCAGTCTGCATAGGCTTGTTTGGCTTCAGACAACACAATGAATGTTGTTACCACAATGACATTATACACGATAAAGTAGCAAAATGTACACCAGGCTTCTCTGGGAAACATTATATTTGAGCTCTAGTGTGGGCCCCCCATACTATTTCACATAAGGCTGAATTTTTGGGGTGTCAGAAATTTCTCCTTTTCTCACTTTGGTGTAGCCTTTGAAGTTGAATGTATAAATAGTGAGGTGTGTAGAGGTGTGGTGGGATTTCCCTCGTATAGAATTTTTTTTTTTTTTCAGAATGCTGCTTGCATTCCCAATCTTTTGCTCATTTGTGATCAGAGTTGTGAAAGGTGATCACAAATTTGCAGACACTTTGTTAGGTGGTCAGGGTAACATCAAATGGCATGTAATAGTACAATGTTATGTGCTGTTAACATTATAAACTGTCAAAAAGCATAGCATTACATGTTAGTTCAGAGTTTAGCAAGACAAGCTGTCAGACAACAAACAATAGAGCCTTATGCCTGTCATACAGTGCAACTTTACATACTCTCCGATAGCACAGAATTGCATGTTATCAAGATACACATCACTGCATGCCAAGTGACCTTATGTCATTACTTGGTGTCCTGCAAGCACAGGATTATATACTGTTAGACTACATAACATTGCATGCTAGCAGGAAGTACAGCAGTGCATACTAGGAGACAGCACATTATCACATACTGTGATACAACATAGCATTGTATACTATCAGACAGCATAGTACCTCCTGCTATGAATTAGCTCAGTATTATGTTCTAAGATACAGCACAGTATAACAAACTGAAACAACACTGTATTTAATGCTGTTAAAAAAACACAGTATCACATACTGTGAGGCATCGCAACATTGCTGTCAAACAACACGCATTAAGTGATAGTTGATAACACAATATTACATGCTATCAGAGAACACAGCATTACTACCTGTTTGGATAATTTCCTAAAGTGTAGCATCATTTACTGGTGGGGCATTATTTGATTACATGCCATCAGACAACACAAGATTGCGTACAGTTTGGAATTTTTTTCATCAAAACCATGAACCAATTCAAAAATCAGAGGAGACAACCCTCAAAAGCGACCAATAACCAAACCACACGGTTGCACGGGTGTCACTGAAAACACAAACATGGCTCCAAAAATAAAGTTTATTGCCACATCCACGAATTAACGCTAACACTTTTAATACATTTTCGTCCCTCTAGCCACATCCACAAATTAATGCTAACACTTAATACGTTTTCGTCCCTCTAGCCACAGATGAAACATATTAAAAGTGTTAGTGTTAATTCGTGGATGTAGCCTAGAGGAACGAAAACGTATTAAAAGTGTTAGCGTTAATTCATGGATGTGGCAATAAACTTTATTTTTGGAGCTGTGTTTGTGTTTTCAGTGACACCCGTGCAACCGTGTGGTTTGGTTATTCATCAAAACCATGAAGACATAAAACTATGAAAAATAATATGTACAGCGAAGGTGTGTACAAATAGGTCTGTACTGTTACTTTATACAATTGAAATGGAAGTGGAACAACTGCTTCTGAAGTAACTGTAGGTCCGTAATGCTGTTGTAATGTTCACTTTAATAGAAACAAGTATCTGCATCTGGATGAGTACCATTTGTTTGATTCCCACTTGCTCATTGATACATTTGTTTGAGCTCCTACATCTCATTTCTATAAGTGAAACTGGTAGAGTATTCTATGCGTTGTGACATTTGTGTTTTGCTATGTCACATTATTTGTTTCCAAGTGCGATTGAGATGCACTTAAGCATTCTCTAGCAGAGTAACACTGATTATCTAAGTTAGACTTCTGTATAGGAGGCACATATCGCTGTGTTGTAGGTGAATCATTCTGTTTAGAGCTGCCTTGGTAGAAATTGTGTTTTTGAGTCTCTACAGTACTTTTCCACTTTTTTTTTTTTTGGGGGGGGGGCGTATTAATCGTTGTGTGCTTGTTTCTTTGTGTTGCTTCTCACTGCACTAAAACTTTTGTCAGGGAGCTATATGGACCATATGTGAGATGCATATGTATGACTTGTACATTGTGAATTGCAAAACACAGAACAAATTGTTAAACAACCCGATACAGAAAGTCCAATTAGAGTTCATAAATGGCTTATTAACCCCGATGTCCAGTATCACTTACGGTGTGCATTTATTTAATGTTCCTCTCTGCTGGCCAATAGTCTACTCTCCAACCAGCTACACTTTGTACAAGACTGATCACATACACAGGAAGCACAATGACAGTGCATTTATGGTTTGCTAACCCCTATCACTTATAGTGCAATATTATTTCCTATTCTTTTCTCCTGGCCTGTGGCCTGCATTGCAGCCTGTTACATTTTGTACGAGATTGGCTCAATAAACTGCTAAACAGGGAATTCTGTGGTATACATTTACAGAGCACTCGTGGTTTGTTTGCATTTACATCTTACCTAACGGAGCTGTACTGACTACTAGTTCAACATCAGTTAGTAACGTCTGCATTACAACCTGCTAAATGCTGGCTGCATTACCTGCTAAACAGGGAATTCTGTCATGTACAATGACGTGATTACATTTACATCTTAAGTAAAGCAGCTGTAGTGACTACAAGTCTGACATCAGTCATACCTTCTGCATTACACCCTGCTAAACTCATATAACACTGGCTGCATTAACTGTCAAACAACAATTACATTATATTCATGACTTGCTAACCACTAAGTCCAGTTTTACTGAAATTGTAAATTTATGGTTTCTACCAATCATTGCAACCTCTTAAACATACAGCTCTGACTGCATGAACTTTTAGAGTTTTGAGATGTACAATTTCAGTGCATTTACAGTTTGCCATTCCCAATGTCCAATATCACTTACTTAGTAAACTTTAAACACAAAGTCCATCAAAGTTCTGTAGCTGCATCATCTCAAAGTGATTTATGTTCAGTGTTCTGTCCATGTAGAAAAAATGTTGCCTATTTTATCAGTAAAAACTGCAAGGGAAGTTTGTTTGATTAAAACCTTGAAAGTCCAGTGCAGTTCCCTATTTCCAAAGTGCTCATACTTGCACCTATTTCTGCCTACAGCTGTACCTTCGAAGTGCTCAAACTGGAAGGGGCTACTTGAACATCTGGATCAGATGCAGATGCAGTGGCTCCTAGAGTACATTTAAAATAACATAAACGTGACTACAGTGTGTGGCTCTGACATGTACGGATGGTAATACAATGAAAACGCAGCAGAATACATCACAGAAACAAATGTATTCAGACAGTAAGGTTCTGCATATGAGGCTTACAGTATTCACACAGTGAGACTGTGGTTACTTAAAGAAAAGGAACGGTATGTTAGGCACATAAGGAGTAAGGCATTAATGACATGTTTCCTTTCAAATGTTGATTCAGATTACTGACATAGATCAGCTGTGATGATATACATCAACTATACCAAATGACTCGTGTGTGATAGTATATCACACATATTGCTAACATACTTATAAGCTTAGTTGCAAAGGCATTTAGCATGATTTTATGAACGAGGATCATCTTTTAGGTGATTTGATAGTGCTCAGTTGTCATGTAGGATACATCCATTTCTGTAGTTTGTACTCTTGCTTGTATGATGAAGCCTTTTCTAAATGAAATCTTATTGTATGAACAAATCCACTTATTTTTCTCATGTTGCTTCATTTTACTGTATTTTACTTGTATATTACATTATAATGCCCTGTTTTGTTATGTAGCAAGGAAAGCAGTTTAATACATTAGACAATGGAATGGCCTATTTACAAGAAATGCATGGATCACAGTCCTTGTTTGAAACACTGAAATAGCTATGAGGATAATTCTTCATAATGCATAGTTAACCCAGTCACACTATCTCATATGACATCAGTGGCAGCTGGTTAGAGAAGAAAATAAATGGCTACATGATGTCTGAGAAGAGGCATCTGTAGCAATGAATTATATGACTTATCAACTGAGCTCCAGAGGTCCAGCCCTTTCGTCAAAAGCAGCTTTTGTCCAGTAAAGGCTGAAAAGGTCTTGGGCTAATGAGTGTACTGATGTACCTAGCATGTGCAAGGATCCAAAGTCTAAACAGGACGTATGTACTCTCTTCATTTACTCAAAGCTAATATCTCTCCACTGAGATGTGTGCTTGTGGCGTGGAACAATAACAATGTGTCTTTGTAAAATGTGTGGAACAAAGCAACCTTAGAAACTATGACAACAGTTATAACTAGTAACAAGAAAAAGCAACTACATACTATATAACCATCTCCAAATGAGAAAAAAGAGGCAGGAAGAGTGTGGCTAGTTTTGCTGCTATACTGACTGCTACTAGAAGGCACACTATTATAGCGAGAATCGCAGACAACTATACTATTTTTCTTTCAGGATAGACATTTTAACAGTAAGTCATAACATTTGGGTTGCATCCCAAGCAGTACGTCTGGAACACTGTCACTCGTAAGATCCCCTATAACACACCTACAACAAAACCTACCCTACCCTAGACTGAGCTTCAAGCTTGTAATGGTTTGCAAATGTCTGGACAGCAGGTCATGTTGCTGTTTTGGGTAGAAGCATTTTTTAATATACTGTGGCTATACCTGCTGCCTTGTGGAATGAGGTTTACCAGGCCTGACATGAAGTCTTGTACTGCATTTATCACAACAAAAGGAAATACAGTAACAAGCCAGCTGGGTAAGATTTTTTGGAGACAAGGTAGGACTTAATTTCCTTTTTTTAAGAAGACAATCTTTAACTGCCTTTCTGAAGTCATAAGTCTTCTTGGTACTATATAGCAACTGTCTGTGAACATCCAGACTACGTAATATTCCCATCATCCTGGCAGATAGATACAATACATCTAACTGAACTGCATTGGGTTAAATAAACATATAAAATCACTATTGTCATAAATGATGACTTGGTATTTAGTTATACTTTCTTACTGCGGAAAACCAAATAAAGCAATGTGTATATCAAATATTATATACACATATATATGAAATAACTGCCACTAGGAAAAGAATATCTGAAGAGAGATATTTCATGTGAAGAAAAATCTGCTGGTTGAAGAGGAAAAAGTTGGTTAGTCTTTACTAGCAGAAATGTCAGGGCTCAGGAAGAACACTTCTGAGAATGCCTTAAGTGTGGAAATATATTAGGTAAACTCTTAACAGGAGATTTTACTGCAATCTGAGGAGAAAAGCTAAAACAGAAGCTGAAATAATCAAAAATAAAGACTTTCACATAATAATTCATGACAGTTGCCACAAGGAGAAGATTAAAATGGTCCTGAAGCTTGTTATTAGTAATATTATAAGCTCCCGGTCTTTACAAGATGCCTTAGACAACATTTTTTCTACTTTATGACAAACGATTTGTTGGTGGGGGTGGAGTAGGCTTTTGTTTTGGAACTTTGTAGATAATAAATCATTTTGTGGTAATAGAAATCAATCCTCCATGCTGAAAGATGCAGTGGTTTGACACCAGAATATGAACATTTGCTTTAGTACTGTGTCAGTAAATTGCTGCATAGAGCCACTTGTCTAGGTGGAAAGGAAGTGAGTTATAGCAAGAGGTAAAACTACAAGTGCCTTGGTCAAGAATCATATCAGATGTGCCTGATCTTGTTTTGTTTTGAAAAACATGTTTAAATCATTGGAATTGGGTGGAAGTACACTTCAGCTCCTTTATCTGCCAGGAAAAACATCTGAGATGCAGATTGGTAGGGTTTTCCAACAGTTCAGATGCTGTAATGAATACTCCTTTTATTTTTTCATCTCATATTTTATATTCCTCAGTTTTTCTTTGTAACTTTGTATAGTTATATAACTATCACTTCTGTATTATAAGGTATCACACAATTTCCTCATATTGCATTGTTGTTATAAAGCTGAATAGTGCAGCATTATACAATATGTATTTTCTTTCTTTTACACATTGTACAGTTATCTTTTCTGACTTTATTTTATTTTACAACTGTTAACAATTTAATTATTAATTTTAAATTGGAATTTTGTGCTGGAGCTTTTCTCCTTGGGCCTCCACTAAAAAGGATCATTTTAAGTTCAATCTGATTAACTGGAGTAAACAAATGCCAATAAAAAATAATTAAATACATTGTTTAATTTATAAAATGTATGGTGGCAAATGCAGGAGCACAAGACAAGCAGTTAATTGCTCTGATGATAGTCAAATGGGTCTTCTTTTCTGCAAGTAAAATTGTTGTACTAGCTACTGAAAGATCAAGGGGTGTACAACCCATTCATGAGTAAGTCTAGTAGACTATTATAACACCGGTGCAAACACTGGACTTTCTAATAGGATATGCAACCTTTCAATATTTTATGAGTGACGGAGCAAAATGTTAGCAAAGAAAAAAAAAAAACTGGAGCACTCTGCAAAATGCTAAACATTAAAATATATATCTATACTATCTATTGTAATGCTCTTACTTCTTAACTGTCCAAACTGTAGCAGAGCATCCCTCATTTTCATTATATGTTTTTTTGTCCGAAACATCAAAGTATTTTTGGAGGGGAGAGGACATAAAAGCAAGACAAAGAAAAAGAGAAACAAATTCAAAGAAACTGTCCTTGTGGAAAATGAGGTGGGGTTGACTCACCATAAGAGCTTGCAACTCAGACACCTTTCTTGTAGAGGTCAGAGCAATCAGTACAACTGTTTTGCATATTAAGAACCTCAAGTCAGCCAGAGTAGCTGGTTCATATTGATCAAGTGTTAGTTTTTCTAACACAAACTAAAAATATGCTGCGCAGTGAGGCCAACCTGGTAAGAAGAATATAAATTAAAATGTGAACTGGGAATGACACCACTAAAATAATACAAATAACATTGAAATTTATTACGGAAAAATTCAAACAGTCTTATAACCGTAACGGTTACTGTTTTCAACAAAAGATTAAAATTCCGAAGGAGAAGCCAACAGTTTAATTAGAGGCCTCTTATGCAAACCCCCTTACATTTTGACATGTGACTGTCTTGAAAGAGGAGGATCCGTGGGCAGACATGCTGAAATGACTGATAAATGAACCTTGATAGAAGAATAAGGAAAGCCACAGGATAGCAACTCACACAAATATTTTTAAACCAGAGAACAACTAGCTCTGAATGGGTGCTAGCTATGTTGTTGGCACCAACTAGAAAATCTTTTCCTTTGCTAATATATGACTTTCTAGTTGCAAGTTTTCTTGCTTCCATTACTACCTGCTACACTTCATCAGAAAACAGGTGCCTAAAAGGAATTAAGTCCCCATTATCCAGGCAGTTATTGGAAGATGATTGATGTTGGGGTGTGTCATAGGCAGCAGTCAGTTCTCACGCCCCTTTTCTTGTGTGAGTAGATCCATTCTATGAGGAAGCTTGTGGTAATTTTCCTTGGCCATTTTCAAAAAAAGGGAGAACCATGGTTGCCTTGGTCAGAAGGGAGTCACCACAATGATCTTTGGGGATTCCTTCTGAACCTTCAGAATTACTCTGGAAATGTGTGGAAAGGCATACAGGAACACTCCTGTTAAAAAAAGGCATCTGTCTTCCAAGCCTTCTTGCATCGAGTCCTAGAACAGACAGGAGGCAAAAGAGGTCTACTTGAAGAACTCCCACAGAAGGATCAAATCTTGGAAGACCCTTAGATTTAATTTCCATTCATGAGGGTCTGCCCTTGACTTGCTCAGCTTGTCTGCCACACAGTTTTGCTCTGACAGAATGTAGGATGCCTGTAGAATGAGATTGTGCTGTGAAGCTATATCTCAGGTTAACATGGCTAGTCTGCAAAGGGGGTATGACCTGGTTCTTCCCCTTGCCTGTTGATGTACCACATCACTGTGGTATTGTCTGCAACCACTTGAAAAGGTCCCAGGAACCAAAGATATAACTACCTATTTGGTGATATCTTACACATTTTGTCTGCCTATTTGGCAGGGAGTCATGACTGGGAGCCATAACTGACTCTCTGGCTAACACGGACATCCTCCAAAACAGCCTTATTGAGACGGACACCTGGTGTCAAACTCATGGCCTCAAGCTAAATGCCAAAAAATGCATAGTCATCCCATTTGGGAAAAACAAAACACCCATGAATTACCACATAAGTGGCAGCCCCCTTAATACAGAAGAGGTAATAAGAGATCTGGGGACCCAGGTAGATAGTAATCTCTCCTTTGACAATCATATTGCCAAAGTAGTTAGGAAATCCTTCTATGTGGCCTATCTAATTACTAAAGGGTTCGCATCTATAAATAAAGAGGTTATAGTGCCCCTCTATTCGTCACTCATTAGACCCATCATAGAGTACAATGCCCCATTTGGGATATACCTCACAAGACACTTCCAACAGCTGGAAAGACCACAAAAGTACCTCACCAAGAAGATTACTAGTCTCAAACATATGTCCTACGCAGCCCGAATGAAAAAACTCCGGTTGTACTCAATGGCATATCGCTTACTCAGAGGTGATCTCTGCCTGACTTACAAAGCCATGTCCAACTCAGAATTGATGGACATGCTCCACCTAAAGAAATCCAAGTCACTGCGAGTCACGCACTCTAGTGAGCTAAATCTCGCCACAACAATAAATAGAACATGTTGGAGGGATAGAGTCCTGTCACAGAGACTCCCCATGCTTTGGAACAAAATTCCAAATTACATCAGGCAGAGCCCCTCACTAACACTCTTCAAGAGAATCCTTGATGAGTTGATGGGTAACAGAAAATACACCCCTGGGATCACCTCATTGACTCTGCTTGACAGAGGATCAGTTAATTAATCAATGGGGCGGAGAAAGCCGACACACTCTGGCTAGGCTTATAAATGCCCTTGGGCAGATAGCCTAGTACCTACCTATGAACCTATGAACCTATTTCAGGGCAGGAGTTCAAGTGTTTCAGTACTCATAATGTTCCTCCCATTCTATCCTTAAAGGAAAACTCCACCCTAGAACTAAAAAACAAAAATCTGTATTTTCACTCTATCTTTGTTTCCTGACATATTTTAACACCTCAAAATCACTCTAAGTGCTTTATTTGTAATTTTAGCCTGTTTTCCACAACATGGCTACCAATGGGGCTTGATGTATCAACATGATCTTGTTTTCCCTCAACCCTTTCTCTTTCCCATAATGTTTTGTATGACTCATGCCAGACAAAAGAAAGTAACTGTGAACTCCCATGCCATTGACATATAATGGGATTTGTGTGAGTCACTGTTATCTTCTTTACCTTCTGCAAAAGGACTGATCAGCTCTGAGCCTTTTCTTATTTGCAGTGGTGATGGACGGGTTGACAGACGGGATCAGACAGGAGTCCCTGTGGACTATGATGTTTGCAGATGACATTGTGATATGTAGTGAGAGTAGGGAACAGGTTTAGGAGGCCCGTGGAGAGGTGGAGATATGCTCTAGACAGAAGAGGAATCAAGGTCAGCAGGACTAAGACAGAATATATGTGTGAATGAGAGGGAGGACAGAGGAATGGTGAGGATGCAGGTAGTAGAGTTGGAGAAGGTGGATGAGTTTAAATACTTGGGAGCAACAGTTCAGAGTAATGGTAAGTGTGGAAGAGAGGTGAAGAAGAGAGTATAGGCAGGGTGGAGTGGGTGGAGAAGAGTGTCAGGAGTAATTTGTGACAGATGAGTACCGGTAAGAGTGAAAGGGAGGTCTACAAGAGGGTAGTGAGACCACCTACGTTATATGGGTTGGAGACAGTGGCATTGACAAAAAGGCAGGAGTCAGAGCTGGATGTGGCAGAGTTAAAGATGTTAAGATTTGCACTGGGTGTGACGAGGATAGACAGAATTAGGAATAAGTATATTAGAGGTTCAGCCCAGGTTGGATGGTTTGGAGACAAAGCCAGAGAGATGAGATTGCGTTGGTTTGGACATGTGCTGAGGAGGGATGCTGAGTATATTGGGAAGAGGATGCTAAGGATGAAGTTGCCAAATAAGAGGAAAAGAGGAAGGCCTAAGATAAGGTTTATGGATGTGGTCAAAGAGGACATGCAGGTGGTTGGTATGAAAGAGCAAGATGCAGAGGACAGGAAGAAATGGAATCAGATGATCCGCTGTGGCAACCCCTAATGGGAACAGCTGAAAAAAGTAGAAGTAAAGGACTGATTCTTTTCTGTCTCTAATCACCCTCATTTCTGTTTGGCTCAGCCCTTGTTTTACACTATACTTAGATGTTATGCAGCTACAGCCAGAAAAGTAACTAAATTGCAGGCCTTTGTTCAGGGTTTTCTTTTGTAGTCCAAGTCAAATTGATTCTGCAAGGTTCTCTCAGTGCAGTGACAGTTTTAACACCTCTAGTAGTGTGTGGGGAGGGGACTGTCATAGCCCCCCACTTGGGTGGGCTAGGGATGGTGCAGTTTGGGTTTTGTTTCCTTTTGGGTAAGTGGTTACTTACTCTGGGAAGATCTTCGTAGTTCTGCTGCTTCCTTGAAGTGGGAGTTCAATATTTTGAGTGTTGGCAAAGTGAGATTCGATAATACGGGATTTCAATGAACTGAGGTAAATCGACACACACACACACACACACACACACACATATATATATATATATATATATATATATATATATATATATATATTGCTTCAGATATTTCCACATTTCTCTTTTTGGGTGATATGGGTTTCCTTGAAAACCAGTTAAGGTTTTTCCCCATATAACTGACAGTTCAGAAAATGTTACATCCTTTTGGATAGTATCTAGTAGATTCTAATGACCAGTGTATTTACTCTTTCAACAGGTGATGTGTTTGTAATTATTTTGTTACCTCTAAATACACTTTTAAATTTAACATATACATATCATGTTTCTTGGTCTAAGCACTGTTTGTTCATAACTGCTGTGATTGTACAGAATAAATGTTTCACTTGACTTCCTTAACATCATGCTCAATCTGAAAAAGTTCCAAATGAATCACTATTCTACCCCAGTTAACAAATAAAATAAGTGAATAAACAAATTACATGCCTTTATTTTGACATATAATGTTATATACCTTAAGGATTAAGGACAAGGCCTGTTGTGTATGGATGCCATTTCAGCCTCCCTGCATTGCTTAGCAGCCACTATAATGACCACATGGAGGTTGGGCACACACAAGTTATCTGAGAAGGATTCATAAATATGGTTTGCAACTGTATAGGGCTGTTATACAGTCCAAAGTGCATTCCAGAACAATTCATAAAAATATTCTAACTCCCTGGGGTATTAGCATACAATGCTGCTTACCTGGATGAGTTCAGGTATGCTGTAGGTATGCAAATGAATATCTAAAGCATGGTCCATGATTCACTAAACTGTGAATCAAAGAATATACTGTGGAGTAGTGGCAGTAATTTATGTGGTGCAAATGTGGATATATGACACCAACATCAACAGCCTAATATGTGATGTCCCTGAATTGGTGATGACTTCTTAAGCTTGCCCAGGACATCAGCAATGCCACCATTAAATGTGAAGATGCAACACAGTACAAAAATGTTACTACATGGTACAACCCACTGTGAAGCAAATTACATACACCGACACTACTACTAGCACACCTGGCTAGCCTGAACATAGTGAAGACAAAGACAACCCACTAGTGGGAGAGACCACCTCACTAAAGCCTAGGAAGAATGAAATATTTATAAACTGCCCCTGGCCATGTCTGTGAAGGAGTGGCAGATGGGTCGGACTGTGGCAGTGAAATACAGTATGTCATATTAGTCGCAATAAATCATGTAACCCTACACTACACAGAGACTTTCTGGAGGGTGAATGGACTGGACCAACAGCCATCCTGAAGCTGCTGTCATCTTCAAGGTATCAGAAAAATATATAGTCTTGATTACAGTGAACATATACTACAGGATACAGATCACCTCCTTCATCAAGTGTTGCCCAAATACTTCTTCAAATAGCAATACAGCTGTAGCTGTTTGTCAAAGAAGCCTTCCTCAAGAGTAGAAGCAAGACCACTATCGATCTCACCTCTCGTCGAAGGTGGCCTTGAAGTTGTGACCCTCAGTTACACACACAGGGATTTTCTTGCATGCTGGCTGGAATAAAGGCATCACAGATAATAGTGCACTCAGTGTTAGGAGCGGCCTTATTCATTCTTTGCATCACATTAGAAACCGACAGATTTGTCATACATATGCTTTGTGTTGTACCGCATTTGATCAATATTTTGCTTTTTTACATCATAAAATGTGTCTGTGTACTCGCTTTTATTTTATGGTAATACAGAATCTGACAGAAGGCATGCTTTTTATTAACTGACAACAAAGGCATAAATACATTGTGTGTGTGTCTATGTGCATGATCATTACCCTTTGCAGTACTCTTCTGGACCCCTCCCTGCCCCCGTGTGGTCTGCCGACATCTGGATTCAGGTGTTCTGAACTGTGAGTAAGGTAGGTCTGCTTACTTCACTCACAGTGCAAGAGTCAGGTATGGGACTGTATACAATTTTTATAAAAATGGTGGTATGTCTTTTCTAAGTATCCTAACAGACATTGCAAATATTCATGGTGTGAGAAGCAATACAACTGAGCAAGTTTATTCAATTTTAAGTTGCTTATTATTCGCAATTTAAAATCCATTCAGTTTTTGAAGTAAAGTCAACATTTTGTCTTTGATTTGTTTAACTTGAAGATCTCATTGTGTTTTGTTGTTGCAAAGAAAAGACACTCCATTTGAAACTATCAGTGATTTCCTCACTATAAGGTATTTTGGCAAATTTGAAGCTGTGGATCAAAAACATTTCTTACTGCATGAAGAGCAGCTGAAAAGCCAAAAGAAATGACAATCTGTCACGTTCATGCATATCACACAGGAAGTAGCCTCAAAGGTATTAATTTTTACCTGTCAGAAACAGGAAAAAGACAAAATAGCAGTGATAAGTAAGAAATTCAAGAATTATTGTGAACCTAGAAAGCAAATTGTTCATTTATTCTTTATTTTTGTAAGAAATACATGTTCAATGGAATTTACAGATTCTTATGTTACTGAGCAAATGAACAGAGCCTCTAATTTAATGAGTTGCATGATGTGATGATAAGGCAGGACAGTCTGTGAAATAAATAAAATAAATAAATAAAGAACAGGATTTGGGGTGGATGTATGCAGCATGATTGAAATGACAGATACTCATTAAGGGAGTGAAATGAAAAAATTGACTTGTTTTAGATAAAATGTGAATCAAATAATAAAGTAAAAATAAAGCCTAAAATTAAAAAAACAAAAATACACAACAAAGTAATAGTAAAGAGAAGCCTGCCATAAGGTGCACAGGGGTGTATAGCATAATTGAAATTCAAACCATATGTACTAGATGTGGGTATTAGCATTATTTAACGTGTGATTAATAACATTCCAGGGGTGTAGAGGCCCTCTGCCTGTGGCATCAGGCCTAATAACACCACTGGGCAGGTGTTAATTACACATTAACACACACCCTGATGGGCATTACTGCTTGCGTACAAACCACTATTATTTCTGTACAATTCCCCCATTTCACTTCCCCTTCCTCAGAATTCTTTCACTGCACTTATCCTTAATATATCAGGGCTACAGCATGTGCTCATATGTTAGCTTTGCCTATAAGCAAGCTGTTTTGTTTACAGTCTGTGCCTGTGCATGCAGGCACCTTTCCATGGGCCCAAACAGTACTGCTGGCCACAAAAAGGTGCTTGTAAACATTTAGGCGTGATAAGTAGCATACATACTTCATTAGTGCTGTTGGTCTTCACGCTAACAAGCTTACATCATGTAGGCTTACAGTGAAGTTTATTAATGAATCCCAGGGACAGAATTTTTAATCTCTTTACATTTAAATAAGAAAACAGTAGATACCATCTCCTTATCATCTTCAAACTTGTGGCTTTATTAAACTTTAAACAGAATTCATAATTTTCAGTATCATGTTTAGGTTGAAAACAAACTGCACACAAAAGATGCATGCACATACTTTGTCAGAGGGTATGCCTGCAAGGATTCAAAACTAATCAGTGGTGCAGCAGGTAGTACACTCACCTTTGGTGCAGAGGCTGTGGGTTCTATTCCCACACCATCTAGACTGATTCTTGGTACTACAGTGCAGCATAAGTGGACTCTGCACTCCTGAGCATGCCGTCTTTCAGGTGAGATGTTAAACCAAAGCCTCATTGCTCAGTTGGTGGATGTGAAAGATCCCACAGCAATTATTGAAAAGTGTTTGGGACGCTCCCCAGTACCCCAGCCAAATTTCCCCTAGTAGTATAAATATAACCTTGAGCCTCCTCTGGAAAGAGATTACTAGCCTTGTGGGACTAACCCAGTTAACAAAGAATAAAATAAACATAGACTGAATAGGGAAAAGAGAAACCTATGGTAGAAAAAGATGGAGTGGAGAATGTCACATGGAGAATGCATCAAGTACATCAAAATGGTTAAGAATCATAGAATAATAATCTTATAAACGATCCATCAGAGAAGGAGCTCCCTCATCAGTGATGAGTTCTGGCCATTATGCTACCTAGCAAAATAGTGACACATTCATAACCAGATCATGGTCAAATGGGACCCCAAGCAGGGTAATGGACTGCCCCCGCCCATCCTGCAGCCATACCAATATCCCGTTACTTGGCTCTCTCTCCTCATTTACCATAAAGTAGTGTTCAAACCTGTCAGTGTGCATACTACTTCGTTTTTGCTTCTGAAATGATCAAAAAGAATTGGAATTCATTTAAAACTGTTATTTCATATTTTACAGCAAAAAAAAAAAAAAAACTGACAGCCACTTCCTAAATACAAGTCTCACACTGAAAACAGTCTTAGCATGAACAACAGTAAACAACTCTTCCCCTGAAACTCAAACTTATTGAAAATGCATCTGACAACCCATTAAAATGCAAGACATGAGTTATGACTCACAGTGAAACAGCTTATATCGATGCACTACATGACAAGCACAGGAATTCCAAACACAAATGTGGAAAGTGTATTTACTAATAACCTGGGACAGCCCACTGGGTGCAAGCATCCAATTTAATGGGCAGCCAAGGAGTACCATAATGAAGTACCCATCCTGCTCAACCAGGAAAGTAAAATGATGTTTAGGACCCAGTATATCCAACCTCTCTCACCCCTGTGGAAAGGACAAACAACAGCTGACAAAGATTGCCCTGAGAAGGACTTTTGCAAGGAAAATGCTCCTCATGGGCGTTCCAGAGCTATGAATTTCTGGCTTGTGCTGCCTGCCAGCTAAGTTTCCCTTGAGTGCACTCTATTGCTTCACATTTTTCCCATTAATCAAAATAAAGTGCAGGATTGCAGCTGTTTTTATTAAACAGATCTTTTACTTATCAGATGGATGAGCACATTACAACTTACAACAGCCGCAAATTATATGCTTGGGCAGCTCAAGGTGAAAGGGGGCAAGTCTAGGAATGTGGGGGTCCAACTGGCTATAATAAACTTAACATGGCTTGATAGCATTTAACAACTGGTTAAACATTTCCATTTAGATTAGCATATATGGCTATTGGACCAATCCAGGCCGGCATACATGCAGAGGAGAATTTCTACATAACTTAAATATGTATATAGATAGATAGATATCAACAGATACATATATATATATATATATATATATATATATATATATATATATATATATACATATATATGTGTGTGTGTGTGTGTGTGTATATATACAGTGGACATAAAAAGTGTAGACACCCTGTTAAAATGACAGGTTTTTGAGATGTAAAAAAATGAGACCACAATAAATCATTTCAAAACTTTTCCCACCTTTAATGTGACCTACAACCTGTACAATTGAGAAACAAATCTGTTAGGGGAAAAATATAAAAAATAAAAAAAATGTACAATTGCATAAGTGCCACAGCCATGTACAGGTCTGCAAACTGCACAAATGTGACTCACGAATCACGTTTTCACATACCTTTCAATTGTCCAGAGTTTCACAGAATGCCCAGATTTTTGGCTCATATTCCTGATCTATCTCTCATAAAATTTGAGGTTTCTTGCAAATCATTGAAGATTATAATCATTAAATAACATCAGACATTTGAGTTTCAGTCTTCATATACTTCAGAAAAAAATGCATGCTTATGCAAAACCTGCTGCCCTAGCAACTTTCTAAATTTAAAAGAGCAATTTTAAAAATCTGTTCCATTTTTGAGGCTTTGCCATCCCTCCCACCCCGTTTATTTTATGTCTCTGATTCTTGAACTAAGAGAATGAGAGGTATGTGTATTCTTTCTGAATCTTTTCCAAAGTATCTTCAAGTTAACATATACTTTCTTAAATTCCCCACCAACAGTAGCAACTCGTTCCAGCTTAGCAACTTAAAGATGGGCACAAAAAAGAAGGTACAAAAAGTTGACTTAACAGCAAAGTGAAGACATGAGAGACTAGAAAGATCTCAGATCATTTCAAAACAATTGGAAGATTACATGGTTTTGTGCCTTGAATCCAAATTGCTATAAGGAACAGCACCTACTTAAAAATAAACTGTAATGCAGAGAATCAGTGTGGTTTAAATGAAGGGAAAACATAAATGAATGATTTAGCAAATATGCTTTAATTTCATTTGTTTAATTTTAATTGTCATTCATATGTGAATGGTGTGCAGTTAGTATCTGGCTTACTTTCTCCGCCTAATTTATGCTGTGTTTACTAAAGTCTGAAAGAGATGAAGTTAGTTTAAATAGATTCTAAATGTTTTCAGTCTTTTTTTCAGTAGTAATGTATGAAACTGAGTGAATGGTTATCAATGACTTCTGGTACTTAAAGCAGTGAAACCTTGCTTGATGTGGTCTCAAGCAGGCATTTGGTTTGATGTGCTGTCAGCCACACCGATTTCCAAATCCTAACATATTTAAATGAATTATCATTATTGTACTTAGTTCACTGTATCTGCACTCCTGATCCATGCTTTACAATACAACACTGTGACAAGGGCATATAATGTCCCATCTCCTGAAATGAGCCATACCTCTCAACCTCTTAGTGCAAGAAATCTGGACAAAAACAGAAACAATGGCTGGACAAAGGCCCAAAATCAAGAAAGAAAGAAAATTATTTCTCTTATAAACTTAGAAAGTTGTTAAGAGTAACAGATTTTTGATTAGTGTACATCTTTTAAAGAATATGAAATCTGAATTTCAAATGTCTGTTCTTATTTCATCAATCCGTGATAATTTTGCCATAAAACCACACATTTTAACAGGAGCAAAGCAACAATATGAGGCAAAAATCTGGACAGTTTTGAATTATGACCTGAATATCTTACCAGATGAGAACGGTGTGCCACTCTGAAGTGGTTATGCAGTATAGTTTGGTTATTTATTTCATATACCCAGCTCTCATCATTCAATATGACATACTTCCCTGAGGTCAACAGTGTTCCTGCATCATGCTCCACTCCCCATCAGCTTAAAACAGAGTTGTTGGAAACCCAGCGTTATCATATAATAGCATTTTGTGTAACAGCCCATTATAGTCACTCTTTAAACCTCTGGATGTCACTGAAGAATTCTGTGCATTCTATGCACGTCTTTCTGTTTATCTTGCTGTTAGTTGCATTTACATGCATACACACAGTATATTAACTCAGTATGAACAGTTACTTTTAGATACTGGATTGTACTAAGTACAATAAATACACTGAGGCAAACTGCTTCAGTAAACTGCTTTAGTAGTATGACATTTCTGTTACATTTGACTTTTGGTTCTACAAACACGCAACACATATGCTGTCAGCTCTCTATAGCAAATTCCCAAAGTCTGTTTATGCATAGTTTCATTTATACCAGAAGATCTGTTATTTTTCCAGAGTTTGATGTAAAACAGTTCTTTCTTTGTACAACAGTTTTCCTTTGTTCTTCTAATTTATGATTTGCCCTTGATTCTTTGGTCCAGGAAATTCAGTCTTGCATTATCTGAAACTTAATGTTTCAGCACTATCTTGCTTGAAGTACTTTCAATGTACTTTCAGTAGCCATCTTTAGTCAGACAACCTGCAAGCATCAAACACTCATATTGCTAGTTCTGACCTATGCTACTTGCAGTTGTATTGCCAGTTAAGGTGATGAAGTCAAAGTAGCTCAACAGGTCACATGTGCTGATTTATGTGGGTTTTATTCCCATGAAGAACCACCATCAGCTTCATCTGGGGGGGGGGGGCAATCTGCCAAGATCACCTTCTCGGCCCAGGCATCCACTATGGCTGAAAGGCCATCCAGTCCTGCAACAGAGGTGGGTGCTGTTGTTTCTAATAGTGTCAGTGGCAGATGGGGTGACCAGTATGTCACTCAAAAGTAGTTGGCAGACATGCTGGGGTACATGGTTGAATGGTGGTTATATGCCCACTTTGGCCACCTTGACTGCCTCCTCATGTGGTTCATTGAGGAATGTCCCTGCCCAGCACTGGCTATTTCACCCAAGCCAGACCTCAGTGGCAGGTGAACCTAGGGTGGAATTTATGGTCTCACTGGGTCACACTTAGACAGGGATATCAGTTGGGTAACCTCATCCTGTCCCTCATCATGGTGATCCAGTCCCTTTTATTTGTTGCCCAGTCCTCCCAAACACCATTATTTTTCCTCTGTTTGTCTGATGTCTCCTTCTCCATTGTGAACCCCCTTCACTCAGTGAATTAGCATCTCCTATCAGTCTTGTTTGTCATCTATGTATGTTCCTTTGCCCCTGCTCACTCACTCAAACCTCTTTTACTCTATTACTGTTCCTTGCTTCATTCCCCAACAGCTATCCTTCTTGACATACCTGTCAACTGTGCATGCTTACCCCATTCACGTATTCTTCAATTCCAATTTGCATTCATAGCTGAGACAGCACATTACTTCCCACTCTTTACATGCTGCACATTTTCCTACATTGTCCCTGATTTTTTTCTCAGGAAAAGTGATATATTCTGTTACCTTATAAACAACAGGCATATTTTACATGTTCGGATAGACATGCACATATCTGAGATTCCTGGTTTAAAAATATGACATAAAATTCAGCACAGAAGATCTAGACCCTCAGAGCTTCTAGAGAACTGGTGGCCCCACATTTCTGACTGTATAATGAAACTTTTGACCTAGGCTTAATATGGGAAAGATCCTCAAGCTCTGCCATGGGCCACACCTATGGTAAAATCTGCCCTGGGGTTACCGATGGTTGGTGTGGTTTGCTCATAAGGGTGAATCCTAAATGAATAAAGAAAACAATCCATGTATAAATCTGCGTTAGCAAAAACATTTTATTGTCATTATACAATGATATTATTTAAAAAATAAATGCTATTTAGTCCAGACATTTGGTGTAGAGGTTTAAGGCTATAGGCTGCTGGACCTAGAAAATGCAGTGCTCCCAGGTTTGATTCCTATAGGCCCCATTGTGCACTACATGATACTGAGTAAGTTACTTAACCAGAAATGACTCCTATGCTGTCTCTGAAAAGCCTGTGTTCACTCATTGAACAAATATTTTTATTTTACCATTTGATGACACTTGATTAATTTTTTTCTCTCTTTTCCCACTGACTTATTTCTAGGGACAGCTCTAGGTATCACTGTGCATGCATTCAGCTGTAAAGGTGAAGTCAGCTGAACCTTTTATGTGACAAGATCAATTACTAACACTTTTTAGTTTGATTACTTGCTTTGTGAACAAAGATGGGGACTTGTGGAATTTGCAGACAGTTTCTAACATTATCATTCTGGAAGTACTCGCATGTAAAGAGGTTCTAAGACTTGCAGCAGTTACTACTGAGCATAGAGCAGACTTGGTGTCATTCATGTCTTAAATACTCTGTGAGTTTTTTTGTATTTATGGAATTTAGAATATCATACAACAGGGAATGAACACTGAATGAACATAGAAAGCATTTTATTATATTTGAAACATCGGTGCAGAATCAATGAACTTGGAGTTATACAAAGCATATTTGAGCAGGGTAGATTATCCATGATGCTTGCAGTGTGGAAGTAAATGGCAGTCATAATTTTTATGTTTCAGTCATACCTCTCAACCTCTTAGAGTAAGAAATCTGGACAAGGCAATAAATAAAAGTGGGATAAAGGCCCAAAAATATTTTAAATATTGCTGTTATAAATTTAGAAAGTCGATAGAATAACAGTTTTTGCATTAACATGAATTCTCTGAAGGGTATTAAGTCTGCAACTCAAATGCCTGTCATCATTTTCTAACTTCAATCTTTAATGATTTGCCACTAATTTGCCAGAAAACCAGAATTTTATGAAAAACAGACTAAAAATATGAGGTAAAAATCTGGGCATTCTGAGAAAATCTGTACATTTGAGAGGTATGGTTTCAGTAACCTGCACCGAAATAAAATAAACGATGTAGCTACTGAAGTGCTTTTGGATTTTAGAGCAGAACTTGTTCCTATGGGGAATGCTTGCTTTGCAAACAGCTTGTACAGATGAACAGCCAGTTATTGTGCATGATTTTGAATCTTAATTAGTTTTCATTGCATAATTGGTTTTAATAAATGTGGTTATTATCAGTGTCATCAATGGAAGGATTCAGTGCTTGCCCATGTGAAGGGAAATGTACATATCACCATCCTGCTTCACAGGGGATGGACCCCCACCTCTCTTTGCAGGAGGTGCAGGTCCTGAATAAATTTTTTACCTAATAAAACTGTTATTCAATCAGTTCTAAGGGTCAAAAGTAACAATAAAGTTAAACTGGCTCCTGCACATACCTGTAGTGTTAACACAAAAAAAGTGCAAGTTGTAAACATTCTGGGTACTGGAGGGGCTGGAGATCTGCACTGTCATAGAGACCCCAATTAAGGATTCATCCAGCAGCCTGGAAATTCTGAGACTTAAGGTCCATCACTGTTTCACCTCAGATGAGAGAGGGAATAGTGACTCTGTGTTCATGCATAATACCCTCAAAGCCAGTCTGCTAGACATTGACCTAGATGGTGAGTTAATAAATACTCTTATCAACATAAAATGTAACTGGTTTCTGCTAACTAGCTTTTTACCATACCCGTCCAATAACCAGTAATAAACAATGTGAATTCTTTAATAAATTAATACATTTAGAGGTCAAGAACAATTAGTCTAAGCAACCTTCATGCCACCTGTTCTTCACCTACTATTATCTTAGTCCTTGTTAAATCTGACTGTAATATCCTTTTACAAAGACAGAAAGTTTGCCTAAAACACATCCAAATTTTGTTTTTTTCCTACAAGCTATAACTCAAAGACTAATGACATTCTTGCAATTATAAAGTATGACTGGTCCTTGATGCCCTTAATGTGTCCACAACTGAAACTCTTTTCGGTCTGTTTTCTATTCTAAATGATTATATCTTTAAACATGTCCTCTCAAGATTCAAGTACAGAGTAGCTTCAGAAAGAAATCAACTTGATGGAGTTTCAGGTTAAACAAATTATATACTAAGAAAAATAATCAGTATTTCCTCTAAATCTTGCCCCTATCATGAAACTAATTCAGACTGAGTTCTGTATGGTAACAACCAAATGCATTTGACAAGCCAAGGTCTCTTATGAAATCAGGCTAACATACAAAATGGATACAAACAACACACACTTCCATAGCTACCTTTACAAAAATTATGTTCAAACTGACTGTTGTGTCTTGGGGTCTAATAACTCTAACGTCTTGAACCTATAAGATCCATCCATTCATCCACAATCCCCTTTTCCCATTTTTTGCACATGGGATGGGGTATCATTTCAACAGTGAAAATTATCTACAGCCAAGATTTACACCACTGAGTGGCTAGCCCTGCTGCATTTATACCACACACTTGCACACACACTCTCACATCTATGGCCAATTTAGAATGGCCAATCAACCTACTGCGTGTCTTTGGAATGTGGGAGAAAACCAAAGCATCCAGAGGAAACCCACATGAACACAGGGAGGGCATGCAGACTCCACACAGAAGGTACCCCGGCCAAGAAATGAACTAGGGAGCCTCCTATTGTGAGGTGACAATGCTATCCACTGTGCCACACGATATCACCATTAAATTAGCAAATAAATTCAGTACAGACTTTATACACTCAAATAACTGAATCCAGTCTTGTCTCAGATCTAGATGACACAGGACACTGCATACCACTAGATCTTACTGAGACAACCCTGCACAAATCCTAAACTACAAGCTCAGTTAACCCCAATAATGCAGATCCCTGTAAAAGGCTTTCAAATTTGATTGAAATCTCTGTGGTCACCCTTGTTTTGGCTGTGAGTTGGTACAGTACACTGACTCTGAGGTAGGTATAAAAATAACATGCACTTTTCATAATTTAAATGCACCCCCCAAGTTTTGTCAGCATGTGGTTCCCTTCCCTAAACATTGATTGGCCCTCTTGTGAAGAAAATAAAGCTATACTGTGATTTCTAAAGATTCAAATAATGAAAAAAATTGATTTTCATCCCCCAAAAAAGGGCTAAAACTTCCCTTAATAAACTTTCAGAAGGCACAAAATTTGAGTGTAAAATTAAATTAACTTGTCACCTACTTATTGACAAAAATTGTTTTTTGTAAATTAGAAAGCAAAAAGTAAGTATGCAGATTACTTCTCTGAAAAAAATCTATCCCCAGGATTCAATAAACTCCATGTAGGCTTTGTGCAGACCTACATGGAGTTTACATGTTAGGGAGATGGTATGCAGTGTATGGCAGTTTGTAATGCAAATTAATGAGGCACAGCATGCCTAAGCTAGGTTTCTTGGCTCGCAACAGTGTTGCTGGCCTCGAAACCTTGTAATGAAATGCAGATAGCAATTCTGTGTAAGGCCGAGCACCTACATTGCGTGGATTTACACGGAATGCCACAATGATCGCCAAGGCTTTACGTTAGTGCACCATATCTACACAGAGGACAAATAACTAGTAACAGGGATATATTTGATATATATATCACATAGGAATGTGTTAGAATATAACATTTTCAACCTCTTAGAGTGAGAAATATGGACAAAGCCATAAGAATGGAAGGACAAAAACCAGAAATAGAGACAGGTTTTTAATACTGCACTTCCAAATTTAGGACGTAGATAGAATACATAGGTTGTACATTAGCATGAACTTTCTGAAGAGCATGAAGTTTGAAACTCATATGTCAGTCATCAGTTTCTAACTGCACTATGCAATCTCATGTCAGTGATTTGCCAGGAAACAAATGTTATGAGGAAAAGATCACAAATTATGCAATAAATGGGCATTCTGCACAGATCAGGATAGCTGAGAGGTATGCACCCAAATGTTTGCAATGCTGAGTCACATCAGTCCAGAGACCATCCCACTGATATGGGAGAAAGCCACATATTTGATAAAGAAAACATTTGGACATCCTGTAAATATATGGACAGTTGAGAGGTGTGAATGTGAAGTATACAGTTTAAACACAGGACAGGGCAGTGTACATACAGTGCAGAGTATTGTCATATCCCATTCCTGGCATTCTGTACTGAAGCTGTGTTAATGATCTGTAACAGGACATGGAACTGCCATGTAAAATGATTACTCAGGGGAAGTGTGTTAATTGAATAGGGACACACAGATGAATTGTAGGAATGAACACAGGGAAAGAGTACAGGTGACACTCCCTCATTTACAGCAGAGGAGGGCATGTCAATGGAAGATGGTTTTAGCAGCAACACCAATCACATATCTACATGGTACAGTAGGAGACTGCACAGTGAAAATTTGTATTATGTGACTGCCGCACAAGGTGACATAACAATGAGGAGGATGTCTGTGTGAGATAAGCATCCTTACATGAAAAATGCAGAGGACATCTATCAAGGATCCAACATACAATTGGAGTAGAATGCATATTGGGAAGCTAAGCAAACTGATATACCTGAATATGAGCATACTCTCAGCAGAGGTCTCCAGCAAGTTGGCCACAGGTAAAGGATCATGGCAAATATTACAAGAACCAATTACAATCATGGACAATATCAGAATAATACCACTACTAATCCCATGCCTCTGACATAACATATGTGATGTGGAGTGATAAGAAATGAGCCTGCATACACACACACTTGACAACTATTATGATACATCTGCACTCTATGAAGGTAACCATACACACTCTCCTGGTACTTTAATATCTGCAGGATGTGTTAGGAGGGACACTGCTATACCTGTATGTGACAGTATGGGCAATACAGGCTAGTTGCCTTGTGTGCATGGCATATATCTATGGCACAATACACAATGTCACAAACAATATACATGCCATTAATGTGTGTCTGTTTCCCAATTCAACAAATCCCTCCATGTGTCTCATCAATGCAGGTGTTGTCATGGCTGTAGCAGCAGTCTCTGGTATGTGTTGACACTGTATATTAATATCACAGTTGGAGTCAATGATTGCACACAAGCTGTAGTCCTTCAGGCAGCTGTTTGGACACAGCATGTGTATGTGATTTTTGATGTCCATCACTATAGCAACTAATGGGCAGGAAAGGGCCTAACAGACACTCGTGATGACAGACCTGATCACTGGACCTGAGATATATGTCATGTCATACATTTCAACATAGTGAGATGCCACATATGTCATACACTGGTCTACCCATTTGGCGATATAACTGTTTATGGTCTCTCTCTCTCTCACACACACACACGCACGCACGCACACACACACACACACACACACACACACACACACACACACACACACACACACACACTTGTCTGATGTGAGAATAGAATGCCTGCCTATCTGTGTACGCAGACTACAGAACACAGTACTTTATACAAGCACCAGAGCTCAACGCTGACTTGGAGTCTGTCAGACAAGACTTTATAGCTGATGACATCAGCAGGGTCTATTGAGGAGAAGATAACAGTATCCCAAATGGTAGTGTAAAATGCTCTCTGTAATGTCAAGCAACAGCTCACACACACACACACACACACACACACACACACACACACACACACACACACACACACACACACAGTTGACTGCAGTGAAAACAGAACCCTTATCTATCTAAGTTACACAGACTACAGAACCAGTAATTAATGCAAGTGCCACGGCACAAGTCTGATTTATGTAGGAGTGCAGGTGAACTTATAGTAGATGACATCAGCAGGCCATGTTGGAGACAAAGGTTGTGAGGGCTGTAAGAAATGGATGTGTAGGCCTGAGAAAGTATCAAAATACTGTCATTGCATGGCATTGGAGCAGTAACTGTGGGATAGACACTTCTGCAATGCTGTCTAAACAAAAACACACCAAGGAGTAAGAACAGAATTCCTACCTATCTAAGTACACAGACTACAGAGCACAGTACTTAACACAAGTGCCATGACACAAGTCTGATTTATACAGGAGTACAGGTGAACCTATAGTAGATGGCATCAGCAGGCCATGTGGGGCACAACAGTTTTGGAGGCCTGCATAGGCACATAGATTCATAGGTTCATATAAGGCTACAAGTCTAACAGCACCAGGATGTTTAGAAGCCTAGCTGTAAAAAAAAACACAAATACCTTTATTGAGCATAGTTGAATGGTTGATTTTAGCAGAGCGTGTTTGTAAGCAGCACCAACTAGCCCTGTCCTTGAGGGACATAGGTGGCAGCCGAGAGATGACTTTACAATTAACCAACCAGTTGTCAAGGATGCACTTGAACAGGGTCATTGAGCAGCACTGCTTCACCTGCAGTAGGAGCCTATTAAAGAGGCCTGTGAATCATTATGGGATTTATCTGTCTCCCTAGCATGTTCTGTTTATGTGTTACACATTAGGATGAGAACCCTGGAGAAATTATTACTGTCCCATTTGAATTGCATATGTCCATAATTTCCAGAAGGGCAGATTGTTAGACCGCTCTGCAGAGCAGCCATAGGTCACCTCTCAGCAGCCTGCATGATACCAAGTACAATGACAGGAATGTCAGTCTTTCCATTTATGTCATGTTTGGAGGCCTGGGAGTCTCCCAGGCACAACCCTGTGTTCTCTCCAATTATTGTAGGTGTCTGGTGAGGTACAGAGAGATGTGAGCATTGTACTCCATTAGTGGTGTGATACAGGCAGACTGCTCTGGTCTTGGGTGTGATGTCCATATGTATGATGTGCACAATGCAAATTATGTATGCCACCACTATGGACACATAGTGATGAAAGTGTAGATTGCTATCAACATGTGTTCCCAAGTCTCACAACACAGTATTTGAGCTCTGGGGGTGCTATGTATATCAGTCAGTGAGTTTGTCACTAATCATCAGTCTGTGTCAGCCCTTACTGTAATATGTTACCATCATTGGGGGACTCTATATGAGTGTGTCCAGTTAACAGTCATCTGGAAACTTGATAAACCACAGGTCGTCTACTGTTTCCTGTGCTACAGGGAAGTATTTCTCAAATAGTTGAGGGCCCATCACAGATCCTTGTGGTATTCTATTGGTGAGTGGGCTAGTGGTGGAGGTGCAGTCCCCAACTTTGAAAGTGTGTGTGTTATGTCATTGAGCCAGTTGACTATCCATCTCATACTATATGGCCTAATTCCCAGATTGGAGATCTTCACTATGAGAAATGAATGGGGATAATATCAAAGGCCTTGCATAAGAAGAGAATGGGGAAGATACAAAAGTGGTGAAATGGGGAGCAAGCAGGGGGAAGAGCAAATGGAAAGAAATGCAGGAATGTGCAGGAGGGAGGTAGGAAAGAGCCATAGCTATCCATTTCATCAACAGTAAAAACTAATAATATATGCAGAATATTAGCTGAATTTGGACTGTCACCTCCAGAGAGAATGGCAACCACAACACAGTCATGTTGTATAGCCAATTGGACCAAATGAAGTGTGTCAAGAAAATGTGTGTGAAATGGAGAGCTACGTATGGGACAATTTTATTTATTTATTTTTTTTTGTGGGAGACGTGTCCATTGTTTTTTTTTTTTGAGATAAAGAGAGAGGAATGTTGGGGAAGGGTATATCTGGGTCTGGTAAATTGGGTAGGTGAGGAAGCAATTGCAGACAGACAAGACAAACATGACAAGAGACAGGGATGGTGATAGAAACAAAAGGTTGATGGACACCATGGATGGGGTAAGGGTGGGGATATTCAGGACCCATGGTTGTCTTGCTGAGTGACAGTGAAAATCGAGTCCTCATCCACAGGAATGAAATCACTGTCACCTCACTTCACTACTGGCTGGAGTGCTTGATGTCACCTTCTCCTCCTCCTGGTGCTGCATAAAATGAGGGAGAGCAGCCTCTCCAGCTGGCATAGGTGGGCACCAACACTGCAACACACAACCCTATGCACCATCCCTGCTAACTCAGTCTGGGTGATAAACTCACCACCTCTGCCACTAATCCTGGAGGGAACCACTGGACTATCTTCCGGGGCAGGGCTTGGGAACCACCACTAATCAAAAAGCACAATCACCATCAACCACCAAAGAAATATTCGCTGTAAGGTATCAATAAAGGCTGTCCTCCACTTCCCTGTATAATTCAACTTCAGTAAGTGATAGCAAGCGATAGCAAGTAACACAACTTTATTCCAATCAATGACACACCATAAAGTACAGATTTAGCGCGCTTTCATCTCATCAAACGGAGACTTCATCAGAATCATCTGTCTCTCCCAATTCACCCATTTAAATAACATTACAATACATCCTATTGGCTCACACACACATTATACAATTAATTAATTATAAATGAAAAAAAAAAGATATATATATATATATATATATATATATATATATATATATATACCACATATAATTGTTAATGGTGAATTCGCTATACCACATATAATTGTTAATGGTGAATTTGCTATACCACATATAATTGTTCATAATTTTTCATTTTTATTTATAATTAATTAATTGTATAATGTGTGTGTGAGCCAATAGGATGTATTGTAATGTTATTTAAATGGGTTAATTGGGAGAGACAGATGATTCTGATGAAGTTTCTGTTCGATGAAATAAAAGTGTGCTAAATCTGTACTTTGTGGTGTGTCATTGATTGGAATAAAGTTGTGTTACTTGCTATCACTTACTGAAGTTGAATTATACAGGGAAGTGGAGGACAACCTTCACTGATACCCTACAGCGAACCACCACTAATCCCCAATGAAGAGTTCCTGGCCAATATCAGAGAGTTACACAGTTCCCAGGTGAGTGCATTACAGCATGTCCTGGATGTCAGAGCAACAGTTTCTGAGATAGCAAGCATGTCCTAGGAGGAGCCTCCAGGTAGGCTTCATCATCTGAACAGCTGAATACTATTGTATAGTAAAACAATTGAAATGAATAAGTTAATTCTGTGTCACATGTCTTTTTGGGGGGATTGAAGATTGCTACAATTATAAGCTTAGTTTTCAGTTGTTAGCCACCTTCTTGTTAAAATAATAGTTAATGGACATCTAAAGGGATAAATGTATTACCCCCTGTATTACTGTTATTTGTCATGATGTTGCCCTTACCACTTGCTTAACGTTTTCCAGGACTGTCTGGACTACAGCAGAGTATATCTTCTGCAGATGGTAAGCCAAACATTTTATGTCAGTACTGCTGAGCAATTTAAAGAAATATTTTACTGTGTGATTTTGGTCTCAGGCCTGTTGTGTGTATTGCTGTACTGTCTGTAACAGTGGCAGCACTGTTAGTTTGTTAGCATACATTGCAGTATAGTAGCGCAGGTATTCATTTATTGCTGTGTTTCTTTGTTTCTTGCTTCTTATCACAGGTGATCATGACAGTGGGAGTGTGGGCCCTCTGCCACCTGATGTCAGTGTATCAGCAGACTCTGATGATGGTGTTGGCCAATCTGAGGCACAGTCAGGGATGCAGAGTTTGAATCTGACACAGGGGTTGACATACAGCTATCCCCTGCATTTCCATCAGACACAGACAGCAGGCCTACACTTACTCAGTCCACTGAGGGCATAGATATTGGACAGGTGTAGGGCAAGGACATTGATCAGGGAAGTGTGGCTACTGCTGCTTCAGTGCCTGTTGAGTGTGGTCATAACCAAAGCACGGGCAAGGTGCCACACAGAATGATTGATAGGGGTGCTTAGAGGGGGCCTGCTGTCCCAACTCCACCTGGTGCAGGTGTCTCTTCCTGTGCCACTCAACATATGTTTAGGGCCATCATGGAGGCACAGGCGCATTCCTATATGAGCTCCAGACAAATACTAATGGTTGTGGATGAGGCATAGTCTGACATACGTGATTGTCTCCAAGATGTTGACGATTCACTGGATCTAATGAATGACACATTGGAATGAGGGGTGTCTGTGATGGACCAAGGGGTGCTTCTCATGGAATGAGCAGTGTCTGTAATGGAACATTTGCTGGAAAAGGAATGGCATCCTCATGGCTGTAGATCAGTCAAATCATCTGCTGTCAGCCAATGTGGCCTTGACCGATCACACTCCCATAATGGCAGTACTTCCACTGTTCCATCTGTAAGTGTGCTATCCAGACCCAGATGTGACAGGCTATGGGGTCATGGCCCTGGGTATCTCTATGAAGGGAGGTCACCCAGCAGACATTTGTAACGTTCATGTAGCAGCATTGTATCTGACCATGGATGTGGATGTGCTGGTGCAAGTCCTGGCAGAGCCAGTTCTCATGGTTAGGGATGAGAGCAATGAACTGCCACCCCTACCATGTACAGCTCACACTTGCCCAACATACCAAGACATAGAGCCAGCACAGAGCTTGGCTGCTAGACACTCACACACCATTTTCACCTGGAGGATCCCTAGAGACACACACACACAACATTTACTCATTTTGTCTCAATGACCACTTGTTGCTTTATCCAAATGTCTCCCTTCTTCTCTTTCTTACACACACTCACCAAACTTTTGTGTCAGCCTAGGCTCCTTGCCCCCACCCCCCACAACACCCTGTACAGGTGATAACTGTGCCATATCTCTGTTTTCTATCTTTTGGATTCAGGGATACAAAAGCTTTGTTTCTGATGCTCAGGGTGAATAGCTAATTTAGTACTTAGTATATTTGCATTTGTGGTTAGAAAGTTACGGCAGTTGATAGCATCTATATTTCACAACTTTATAGTGAATGTTCTTGTGAGGGTTGTGAAGTCAGAAATTGCAATGTGTTTTATTACTTTCTAACTTCTGTCTTTAATGATTTTCCAGTAGAAATGTATGGTGCACATCATAAGTTATGCCATCATATTCACATCTTAGGTTTGTATGACAGCACTGTGGTCAAACCTCACCAGAAGACTAATACAGTATAATGCTCTGTTTTGTACATACCTCACCAGACAAATGCAGCAGCTGGAGAGACCATAGGGCTTTCTCAACAAGATATTACAGGGCTTACAAACCATGCCATGATGTACATGGATAGATTAAAAGCCATGTCACTGTAACCTGTCTGGTATAGGATGAGGTGACATCTGCCTGGCCTCCAGGCCAGTGTCTGACCATGCTCTGGTGGGATGACTGCATATCCAAAAATCTGTTATAGCCTTACAGCTTATGAAATTAGCAGTGTCTGTTACGAATATGGCAATAGCAGTGTCCCACATGCTGCTGTAACAGGCTGTTTGCAATGTCAAAGCAAGAGATTGCACACAGTTGACTGCAGTGAGAATAGAACCCCTACCTATCTTACTACATAGATTACAGAACTCTATTTTGTGCAAGCTCCATCACGCAAGTCTGACTTGGAGTGTCTCAGACAACACTTTATAGCTGATGACATCAGCAGTGCCTACTGAGGAAAATATAACAGTGTCACAAATGCTGGTGCAAAATGCTTTCTGAAATGTCAAGGAAGACCTCTCACACACACACCAAGTTGATTGCAGTGAAAATCAACCCCCTACCTATTTAAGTGCACAGACTACAGAACACAGTACTTAATGCAAGTGCCACAACACAAGTCTGATTTTTTAAGACTGCAGCTGAACTTATAGTACATGACATCAGCAGGCCATATGTGAGACAAGATGTTGGCAGGCCTGCATATGTTCATAGCTTCATACCATAGCTACTACCATAATGGCCCTAGGTTCATAGGAGATTACTAGACTAATGGGCCTAGGGCCTTTATAAGCCTAGCAAGTTGTGCCATTGTTCCCTTATAGACAAAGATATGTAGTCCATGTTTGCGAATCCATGATCAGCACTGGTTTCACCTTTCTTAGAGTGACATAGGTGAAACCTCCAGGGTAAATTTACGATTTCCCATCCAATTGTCCAAGTTACACTTAAATAGGCATTGAGGAGCTCAGTTTCATGTGAATTGGGAGTTTGTTCCATAGGAGTGGCAATCTCTGGGTGATAAATATGTCTCTCCTGCACATCCTGTTAATGTCGCAAGCTAGGTTAAGGTCAATAGAACAAATGGGTTTTGTCCCATTTGATTTGTGGAGGTGCAGCCTTTCCATTAAGGCAAGGTTCAAGACTGCTCTGTAGGCCAGGCACAAGACACCTCTCAGCAGTCTATACAATACAGAGTACAATGAGAGGGCCTTCAGTCTGTCCAGGTTTGTCATGTGTTGAAGTCCCTGGATTTTCTTGGTGAGAAACCTCTTAGGTCTCTCTAGCTGTTGCACATTTCTGGTGAGGTACATGCAAAAGACAGCACTCTACTCTATTATTGGTCTGATGAGGGATGAGCACAGTGGCATTATAACATCCTTAGTCTTGGATGCTATGCCCTTACTTATGAGGTGTGCAATGTAAAAGGCTTTCCTTACCACTGTGGACACATGATAATCAAAGCTGAAGTTGTTATCAACCTGCATTCCCAAATCTCTCACCACTGATTTTGAAATTAGGGGAGTATTATTAATAGTGCAATTTGGAGGGACTTCTCCTTTATCAAAAGGGAAAATAGTGAATTTTTGGGGTAAGTTTAAGTCTGGCTTTGACAACAATCATTTATGTAATGTAAGCCCATTTTGCAATTTGTTGACATTGTTGGGGATTCAATGATTACACCCATTTTGCAGACATCATTGAACTTGGTGAGCCACAGGCCATCTGTTTTCACCTGAATTTCTGAGAAATAGATTCCAAACAGTAGGAGGCCCAGTACAAGTTCTTGTGAAACACCACTGGTAACAGGTCTGCTGATAGAGGTGGAATCCCCAACTATAACTGTATGCATTCTGTTGGTAAGCTAGTTGGCTTCCCATCTAATAACGCATGGATTACGCTCCAGATGGGTGAGTTTCTCAATGATGCCTGAGTGAGGGATTGTGTCAAAGCCCTTGGCCAATTTGAGATAGGCAGTATGTATTGATTTGGCTTCATCCAGGGCTTTGGTCAAACTCTTGAAGAATTCCACTAGGTTTAACAGGCATGATCTGCCCATAATGAAGCCAAAGTTGGTCTGGTCAAGAGTTTGAAGGTCGCCAATGGCCTTGTTGATAATATCCAAGATGATTCCCTCCATGGCCTTACAGAAAAGTCTAGTCAGGCTTACAGGTCTATAGTTCCCTGGGTCAGTTGAGGGCCCCCCACTGTGCAAGAGGATTACAGTTGCTGTTTTCCACTCTGCCAGGACAAAGCCAGTACTTAGACTGCAGTTGAAGATGGTACCCAGTGGTTCCACTAACACTTGCTTTAGACCATTTTGCTTTAGACCATTTAGTAAGTAGCCTGGGATATTATCCAGTCCCATAGAGGCTGTGTTTTTTGGCCTTGTCGAGTGTGGTTATGACTTATTCTTTGGAGATGATAGGTACAGAACTGGTGACAGGTATGTTTTGGAGTATGATTGGTGGAGACAGGGGTGTGAAATTTTTGCCAAACCTGGCTGCTAACAGGTTGGTGATGTCCTTATGTTCAGTATGAGTGGCACTGTCCACTATGAATTTGGTGCAAAGCTGGGCCTTCCCTTTTACGTTACAGACATAGCTAAATAATGCCTTATGATTATCCTTAGCTATGGATGCTAATTTAGTTTCATAATTAGCTTTAGAGGACTTTACAATATGCCTAATTTGCTTGTCCAAGCTGTGGAGGGTGTTCGTCTGCTGAGGCTGCTCCTTCTTATTCCTGGACATCAGTTTCTATCTCTTGTTGTATAATCTATTTATGTTTGATGTCCACCAGGTTGGCTTATTTTTTCATGAGCAAGTTTTGATCCATTCTGGTACAGCTAAGTCTATATACTTTTAAAGCTATTTAAACAGGGCATTTGTGTACGCCTCCATATAGGAATCTTGGTGGAAGGAGGTTTTAAACTATTTATGCCATTGCTTAGGAGGCTATAGTTTGCTTTGGAGAAATTTTTCAAGCTTTTGGATCCTAAGGCGGGTCAGGTACTAGTGTTACATTGAACGTGACTAGTTTATGGTCAGACCTTACCAGGGAGGGTCCCACACATGGGGTGGTGCAGCGATCTCCCATGTTGGTGAGTACTAGGTCAAGGTCATTCAAGCCACTTGTGGGGTGCAGACTAACTATTTCAGAGCATTCAGGCTTACAAAGTGCAAGAACCTTATGGAAAGTGTGTTTGAGCTCATATATGTACCACAGTCAATGGAAGGATAGTTAAAGTCATCCATGCCTAGGATGTTTGGCTGTATTATGAGTGACTCAAGTAGGTCCAGGAAGGCACTGTATGGTTTTCATGATTCATGTTGGTGGTCCTGTAGGTAACAGTAACATGGAGGGGAGTCTTTCCTATAGTTAGTTGGACTTGGAGTAACTCTAGGGAGTCATACTGCTTAACCAGTCCTGAGGTATATTTGTCTTTTATGAAGATGAATACACCTCCTCCTTTGGTTCTTTCACATTCACTTTGTGGCCTGAATTTGTGTAAAGCATTATAGCCTTTCATGGCCAGAGTACTCTCTGCATCCCTAAACCATGTATCTGTGACTGCACAAACATTAACATCTTCCCAAGTAAGAAGTGCCTCCAATGAGTGTAGTTTCTGATTTACACTCCTAGCATTAAGTAGCATAATCCTGAGTTTGCCTTTTGAGGATATTTTAACATAAGGAATTTTGTTCTTATGACATTGCCTAAAAAGCCACTATGGGGGAGGCAAGTACCTTGGCCAGTAACCGAAAGGCAAGAAATGACAGATGAAGACAGTGCTGCATGGTCTGTTGACCATATCATAGTCTGATAAATACTGGATCCCACTGGACTGACACCAGTAGCTAAGCCAATTGGTGAAGTCGATAATTATTTTGTTTGCATTGAGATATCATCCAGGGCAAAGGTAAAATGCTGCTTAGGGCTACAGACATACCTGTCTTGAGACACATAATCGACAGCTCAGTCATAGCTCACTTCATATTGTCCGGTGAGGTAGATCTCAAGTCATTTACTCCAACATGGAGTACGACAGAGTTGTAACTGTGCTTGTTGTTGAGAGACTTAAGTGTGTGCGTGACTTTGTGGATCCTGGCACCTGACAGGCAGCTGACCATAACTTACTCCTTGTACAACCTGATGAGGGGGACATCTGTGTGTCTCACTATGGCTTCAGCAATGACCAAGACACTGGTTTTGAGGTGTTTTGCCTTAATGAGGTGTTTTGCCTTAAAGGCTTAATGGTAGACACTGATACATTTGTTTTTATGTGTAATGAGTTCCGTTTGGACTGTAATGTGTGCAAAAGGTTTGCATTTGTGAGGTCTCTGCTTCTTAGGTAAGCTTCTAATAAGTACCTCTGCGTATATGGGTTTATGTGTTGTGCACTTGGTTTGCTGAAAAGGTGAAGTGTATGTGCTGACAACCTGTTTGTTATCTGGTTTGCTGTTACCTGAGACAGAGAGAAACCATTTATTCTAGATTCATTGTATAGCTGCATCTCTCACATATTGTATTTGTAAGTTTTAAGAGTATATGGTTATCAGTATACCTGAGGCAATAGAAGCCTAGCTGTGTAAAAAAACACAGGTTCCCTTATTAAGCCTATTTAGATGGTCATTGTTAGTAGAGTGATTTTGTGAGCAGCAACAACTGGGCCTGTCTATGAGGGATATATGTGCAACCCCAGAGCTGACTTTACAATCACCAATAGTGAAGGTTCCACTTGGACTGGGTCATGGAGGAGCACTGCTTCAAATGTGACAGGAGCCTGTTACAGAAGAGTGTGAGTTTCTGGGGAATATATCAGTCTCCCTAGCATATTCTTCTTATGTCACAGGCTAGGTTGAAAACCCTGGAGCAAGTTACTCTTGCCCCATTTGATATGCAGATGTCCAGCATTTCCAGTGGTGCATGGTCTGAGATTTCTCTGTAGGTCAGCCACAGGTCACCTCTCATCAGCTTGCAGGATACTCAGTACAGTGACAGGTCTTTCAGACTTTTCATACTCCCTGTCACAAACTTCTATTTTTTTCTCCCATTGAAGCAGTTGTCTGGTGAGGTGCAGACAGAAGGGAGCCCTGTACTCAAGTAGTGGTCTGATACAGGTGAAGTACAACAGAGCTATGACCTCAATAGTCTTGGATGTGATGTCCATTGTCCATATGTATGAGGCGTGCAATGCAGAATGTCTGTGTCACCACTATGGACACATAGTGATGAAAGCGGAGATTGCTGTGAACATGTGCTCACAATTCTCACAACACTCTGAGCTCAGAGAGGTGCTATGTATATCATAATTAGCAGTGGTACTTTATGGTCAAAGGGGACAAAGAGGTATTGTATGCTGTAAGTTTGGCACCAATCATTTTTCTCTGTCAGCTCCTTCTGTAATATGTTACCATCACTGGGGGAATCTATATAAGTGCATCCAATTGACAGTCATCTGCAAACGTGGTAAACCACAGGCCATAATTCACTGCCTGCACTTCAGAGAAATAGTTTCCACACAGTTGAGGGCCCAACACAGATCCTTGGGGTATTCCATTGGTAAATGGCTAGTGGGGGTGGTGCAGTCCCCAACTTTGAGAGTGTGTATTCTGTTGGTGAGCCAACTGGCTATCCTGCTAGTACTGTATGGCTTAATTCCCAGATGGGACATTATCACTATGAGAAATGAATGGGGGTATTGTCACAGGCCTTGGATAACTGAACATAGGCATTATGTCCTGTTATCTGTCATCCGGGTCTTTAGGGTCAGTATCAAAGAAGTTCACAAGGTTTAATAGGCATGATCTAGCCTTGACAAACACAAAATGGTCAACTCAAGTGTGTTGAAGGTCACCTATCTCACTGTGAATAAGGTCCATGCTGATCCCTTCTCTAGCCTTGCAGATAAGACTTGTTAGGTTTATAGGTCAATAGTTGTAGTTCTGCATTTGATATTACTTTCTGTAGTGCAGTTGACATATACATGGAAAAAGCACTGAGAAACCATGGTTGCAGTGCTTGGGGGGGGGGGGTCAACACATGACTGTATTGTAAATATGTCACATAGTGTGAGATAGGGCCTTCATTTTTTAATATTGTTACATGTAATATCATGTCACACAAAAGAAATGGACAATAAGCAGCAGTAATAATTAAAATATGTAGTTTTCCATAGCAAGGCAAGCAGTGGGTTTGCATAGTGGTTAGCAAAGTGTATATGCATGTGAGATACATGTTTGCACATAGCTAAGCACTGTGCAAACATGAGCCACATTGCTAAAGTCTGACAGTTAGTACTGAGTCTATGAAACACACCTGCTAGTTAACTAACTCTGTGGCAGCATGTGCTAATGCATTGATACACTCCTTTTTTGGGGCCAGATGGTACTGGGTTCAAATCTTTTTCTCTCTTTTTTTTGGCCAATGTTTGTGTAATAAGATGCTTAGAGCAAACACAGAAAAGGGAGAAAAATGAATGGCAGGCTTGGCTGTGTTTAACTAGTTTGCATGAACCACAGCACTGTGCAAACTGGACAACTGGACCCCTCCAGGAAGCAGGCAGGACCCTGACAGCAATGAACTACAACATGGGCAAGTGTTGTCTCAACCCTCTTTGTGGCAACAGGTGTAAGTGTAGGACTACCATATACATGGTCCTGGGTTTGAACACAGCATATTCCATATGCTTTTACTTGTGTCCCAACTCCCATCATGTATTATCACATTATTAACTGTGGGTATACTGTGTACTATATTCCTGTAAGTATATTTTTGCTATCTGAACTGGCATGGTCTTCACATTTGCCTAACACACATACACAACTGCTTACACATCCAATAACACACATAATTGAAACTGCAATTATGTAATTTCACACTGTTTGCCACTGTTGCACACTGCTTACCATTGCACAAATGCAGGGCTCATACAGTGTGTGCACTATCAGTAAAGGCAATAACTGGAATTTGCGGGAAACCATCAGTCTCTATTGCTTTTGATTCATGGTAGACATGGCAGGTTTTTGTGGACAGGGAGTGAGATTTAGGGCACAGAGATGGGATATCCGGGAGTCCAAGACTTCTATTGGACTCCTAGTGAAACACCACAGTCCCAGGCTGCTGTAACAGGAGTATTCTTTCCTCCCAGTATAAGTCAGAAGCATGGGATACTGTGGCTCAGGCTGTATCCAGTGCCACTGGTATCCCGCACACTGGTGACCATTGTAGGCACCACTTTAGTGACCTACATCACAGGAAGACGGATACCTTGATGCTTGGATAGAGGAATATAGGACTGAAAACATTCCACAGATGTGTGAGTATCAACTACAGACAGTATTTGTAAGGCTTAAAAGTTGAATACAGGTAAGACTTGTATTCATAATGGTATGCTGTTCTGTTCTGTTTTTTTCCACAGCTGCCATGGAAAGGGAGGTCAATGTCAGGACCCATGGTACTAGACGGGCAAGGATGAGGGAGGCAGGTGGTATAGATGCCGCAAAAGAGTAGTGTTATTGCAGCATTAAACATTAAAGATAGCTTTTTTGGTATTTTAAAGAGTTGTATCTCAACTGTAACAGCAGGTATGCATGCATTAGTCTGTAGCACAAACCAAGAGTGCAATATTAGACTTTAGTCTGGGATTGTGGGTCCAAATGCCACACTTCCCAAATATACAAAATTGTTAATTTTTTCAATTATGTGTAACTTAAAGGTTTAAAATGTGGCACACATGCCCTAGTGCAAACTGTAATCAATATAATTAGAACATGCATATGTGCAATATATGCACATGTAAAGGAGTACTTATTGGAATCTGTAGTATAGTGTGCATCTGTTAGGAGGTGGTAGTCTTAAATGTAAAAGTTATCTGTTAGGGGGTGGTAGTCTTAAGAGTAAAAGTTATTTGTTAGGGGGTGGTACCCTTAAGAGTAAAAGTTATCTGTTAGGGGGTGGTAGCCTTAAGAGTAAAAGTTATCTGTTAGGGGGTGGTAGTCTTAAAAGTAAAAGTTACTTGTTAGGGGGTGATACCCTTAAGAGTAAAAGTTATCTGTTAGGGGGTGGTAGTCTTAAAAGTAAAGGTTAAGATAGAGTCAAATAATTGTATTAATGCATTGTATGTCACATATGAAGTTACCAATCTTATCACTTTTTTCATATTACCCCAACCCATAACTCTCTTTTTTATTTTATTTTTTTAATTTTTAAATTTTTTTATTTTATTATGTGTCATCAAAATATGTCCATGTCTCCATGTGTACCACATCACGAAATGCTTCACAGCACAGCGGGGTAAGCTTGACCCACAGGATCTACCTACCC
Source organism: Protopterus annectens (assembly GCF_019279795.1). Lineage (NCBI taxonomy): Eukaryota > Metazoa > Chordata > Ceratodontiformes > Protopteridae > Protopterus > Protopterus annectens. The sequence continues at coordinate 753,194,565 of NC_056725.1, read as the reverse complement.
CCACTCCACTGGCTCCAGCACCATTGCCAAGCACATCTGAGAGCCAACTTGCCAGCACCACCTCTGCTGCCCCTACACTATCTACCCCCTCAGGTGGTCCTACCCAAGATGACAGTCCAGTGGTTCCCTCCGGCAGCAGTGGCAGAGGTGACAAGTTTATCACCCGCAGCAAGTTGCCAGGGATGGTGCATACAATTGTGCACTTCACAGTTGGTGTACACCTATGCCAGCTGGAGATGCTGCTCTCCCTCATTTTACATATTACCAGGAGGAAGAGAAAGAGATGTCAAGTGCTCCAGCCAGTGGCATAGTGAGGTGACAGTGATAACAGTCCTGTATGTGAAGACTTAATTCTCACTGTCACTCAGCTTGATGACCATGGGTCCTGGATGTCTCCACCCTCACTTCATCCATGGTGTCCACCTCCCTCTTCTGTCCATCACTGTCCCTGTCTCTTTTCTTGTTTGTTCTGTCTGTCTGCAATTGCTTCCTCAGCTACCCAACTTACCAGACCCAGACATACCTACACCCCTTTCCCAACATTCCTCTCGCTCTCAAAAAAAAAAGTGAGCACCTGTTTCACAACAAAAAAAAACATTCTACATATAGCTCTCCATTTTACACATGTTTTTCTTGACTCACTTGATTTGGTCCAGTTTGCTATACAACATGATTGTGTTGTGGTCACCCTTCTCTTTGGAGGTGACAATCCAAATTCATCTAACATTCTGCATATATATTATCAGTTTTTACTGTTGAAGAAATGATTAGTTATGGCTGTTTCCTACCTCCTTTCTGCAGGTTCCTGTATTGCTTTCCATTTGCTCTCCCCCCTGCTTGCTCCCCATTTCACCACTGTCTTATCTTCCCCATTTCATTTGTAATACAAAAGTAGTTAAAATTATTAGATACAGCTGTATTCGAACCCAGTACCATCTGGCCCCAAAAAGGACTGTATCACTACATTAACTGCTTTAACATGTGCTGCCACAGAATCAGTTCAGTAGCAGGTGTATTCCAGAGACTCAATACGAACTGTCAGACTTTGGCAAGGCTGCCACTGAAATGATTACATGACATTTCCTAATGTACTAATCATTCTTAAGGTCTTTTTTACCCACAGAGCAATGTCATGCAAATGAGATAAGCACAGCCAAACCTTCTATTCATTCCTCCACTTCTTATGATTGTGGTAAGCATCACATCGCAAAAACAATGGCCAGAAAATAATAAAATAATAACAAAAAACTGACAGAGAGAACACAATTTGCCAACAGATGAAGAGGAAGTTGGATGCTAATGAAACAGAACTGTGAGCTATGCTTTGCTTAATTGCATTTCCATCCTTGACAGACATACATGTAACACTTTTTAAGTCTAACCTGACACATCCATCTGATGCATTCTTTTCACAGTTGCCATCCATTAAACACAGATACTGAGGGAGTGCCTGCACTATGTTTGTATCTGCTACATGTAGCCACGGATTTGGGATTCAGCACTTCTAATGAGTTTACACCTCATTTTCATTTTCACCATGCTGACAGCCCTGAATCTACACCAGACGGCAACCGTTTAGTTAAGGAAACTGAAGGGGAACTGATTTGTTTATGTGTTGAACACAGAAGAGAGGATATTACTTTGGGATATATCTGCACAGAGGACTACTGATTTTGAAAAGATATACCTGCATTTCATCAGCTACATAATGCATATGCTGACATGTAACTATGAATAGTCTGCTTAATGTTTTTTGTATTTATTTTGATCTGCAACGGCTTTTATGCTTTTATCTGTCTGTATTAGTTACAAATACACTAATGGCATGGGCAAGTTTGTCAAGGTACTTCACAGGGTATATGACTGGCAATAACTTCACATGTAATGATCTGTATTAAAATCTCTAGACATGTTTTCAGGGACCGGTCATTTTATAGCACTTTTAGCATTTCAATGATGCTTTCTTAGCCAAAGGTGTCATTTGCTTGTTCATTTGGGGGTGGGGTGGGGGGGGGCAAAGCTGCATTGCTGTTATGGCACAAAAAAGGATATGTTGCTATTGTTGCTTTCCTTTTGTTGCATCCAGCCTAACTCACTGAAATATGTCTCTGCTGTCACATGTTAATGTCCGTTCTGTACAAATCTCCCACCTTTTACTTTAAATTCTGTCCATGTAGATTCCCGTCTGTGGCTCTATTCCATAAGATTTGGAATTTGCAGTGAAAGCCTGCACGGAGTCTACACAGTTGCTTTACAGCCTGTTGAATAGCTCCATCATGTTGTTTGGTTGATTAGCATGCAATTTAGCTACTTATGCTGGATTTAGCATGCTACAATGTTTACCTTGCTTGCATGGGGGTCCGCACCTCTACACTGCACTTACTGAATTTCAGTTTCATTGCAACCTTGTGGGCATCGCTGTGCTATGCACACACTGTAGAAAATGACCATGTAGGCTTTATTGAATCCCCCTGTACATATGTATTTCACAGAATCTGCATGTCATTTAGTTATTCAGAGATGGAGTAGGACTCTGATGTTTTTTACAATGTGTGGTACTCTCTAAAACATGTCTCAATAGACAGTGTTATAATGCTGCCTACACAGTTAATGAATTTTAGAAATACTCCTATATGTATCTCTCTTCCTGCTTTCCTCTTTGAACTACTGTTAATAGACATAGTGTTGGCTCCTAGAACAGGAAACATATCCTCTTTTTATTGGGTGTTGTTTGTTTCTTTCGGCTTTTCCCGGTTAGGGGTCGCCACAGCGGAACTCCGGTCTGCTGATGATTGGCAGTAGATTTTGACATGCTGGCTTGCCGGGCCTAACGCACAACCTTTAACAAAGGAACGCTCATTCACACATGTCGCCACACAGAAGACGCTCTAACTGAGAATTAAACGGGCAATGTCTAACTGTGAGGCGACAACGCTACCGCAGCACCACCACCTGTATTCATAGGATTTTTTTTCTGTGAAATGCATGTCTGAGAAATGAAGGTCAGTATGATGTGCAGTGATATGCCTGTTTTTAGCAAAACATATGTGCTAGTTTTCTACCAACAATGCTTTGCACTCACAGTAGGTGAATGTATCATTTTCTTTCTTTATGTATATAAGAAATGAATTTCATAAACATACAACCAGCTGTCAGAAAAAAGGGGTTTAATATCTCTTCTTCACCTTTCTGGTACATTTGTAGTTTCTCAGCATCCAATCACTTTGCATATATCTACCCCACCTATTTTGTTGATAGCTTGAATGCTATTTTCTGACATTTTCTTTGGATTATGGTTATGGCTGTAGCCAGGCATGCTAATTTTGTTAGTTTCAGTATGGGCCAACATATACAAAATTTGATTTTGTTTGAACTGTGTGTAGCATTTTCATTCTCCTGTCTGACAATCCTCTGCAAAAGAGAGATGCTATGTTCAAGGCATAAACATGTCTCTTTGAACTGTGATGGCAGACTTGTCCATCATAGGAGTACAGTTCTACAGAACCCTGCATTTAAATCCTGAAGATGGCAGACATGCTTTGTACTAGTCCCAAGTTGATGCATAAACATAAGGTATCCCCTTTCAGGAAAAGAAGACAAAAAATGCTCTACAGTCCCCAGGTAGCCCTGTTATAGTCTTTCTGTTCTGAGACATTGATAGGAGGAGTAGTTCCAACTAAAGAGAGAGATTTTTTTTCTTGATATATCCACTTTGCCTGACTTAGATATATAAACAACAAAGCTCTCGGTATAAATTTTCAGTTATGTCACCTGAACTTTCATGTAACTAAATGGTCTTTTGCTTAATTGAGACTGTTTTGATTACATATACTTGCTTGACACCAAGCCTACCTTTCAATAGAAGCAACACTCTATTTCTAGAAATATCTCTCTTTTGAGTACCCATTGTTGGATTTTAAGGATATGTATAACTGGATTTATTTATTTTTAACATGGAAAATTACTTCCAGCAAAGATCATTGTCTATAAATTATAAGAGTTTTAATACATTTATGAACTGAATTTTGCTCACAAGCTTGTGGAAGATGGCAGTTGATATAGTGGGTTTGGTGACTGGTAATTATGACCTAGTCATTTCTTAACTAACCCAGTTGAAAAGTAATATCCAAGAAGACATGTAGCTCTAAAATAGGCAATAATTTCTAAGTCATATACAGGATAAATTTACGCTTCAGCATTTGTGCAGAATAACTACTTAGGACCAACACTGATTGCTAAGATGATAGCATCACTGTTATCAGGCTTAGTCCCATAAAAAGAAGTTCATGTTAATGGCAGGGCTGCATTAGTGAGTCCTCTGCTACATTGTTAATCTTATGCCATCTAATCCATCCATCCATCCATCCATCCATCCATCCATCCATCCATCCATCCATCCATCCATCCATCCATCCATCCATCCATCCATCCATCCATCCATCCATCCATCAATCCAAAAACCCCTTTTTCCCATTTTTGCACATGGGATCAGGGTGTCACTTCAATGATGACAATCAAATAGAACCAATTTTCACACCGTTGGCTGGCCAGCCTTGCTGTGGCGTTTGCTATCTAATATTCTGTTTATTATTCATGGCCACTGATATCTGATGGGTCATCCATAGGAAAGGAGAACGACAGTGTTGCTCAGCCGCCCCATTCTGAAATTCTTTGTCTGCATGCACATTCATATATTCCATTGTAAGGCATATTTCCATAAGTGATAGCTCTAGTCTGCATGCTGGAAGCTGAGAGGTCCTATGTCTACTTTTACATGCATTTTCTCTATGATGCAGCACAGATATGATACTCTTCTAATGGGCGTGCAGGTGATAAACTGAAATTATTTTGTTGCCTAAGTTATATGTCATCATACAAGGGGAACTTAAGAAGTTAGAATAACTTCTGATATTGCTGTACTTGTAGTAACACAAGACACAGACTTGAATTTTACAATTCCAGTGACTGTTGTTACACGTGTTTTGCTTCATGCTCATCATCTGTATCAAATGATGCAGTGATTCACTAATCATATCCCTGCAAGAGTCGCTGTCTGTTAGTGCCTCCTCCTGAGTATTTACTTCTAGTTATTATTGCAGCTGCTATTATATAAAATGGTCCCTTTTTAATATAAAGGAAAATAAAATATGTATCCATCTATTATAAAGAATACCAGACTTTTTGTTTTGCAGAGTAATTGACTGTCCTGCAATCACTTGAGAATTCTAAGGCATGTGATCTTCAGTTTCTAAATCTTTCAAACACCTACACAATCCTGATGGACAGAGACTATAGTTCTCAGATCCAGTTCACTGTTCACAAATAAAATATTCAAAATATGAAATATTACACCCACCAGAGGTCTGATATCTCCACTCACATTAAGTAATACATTACTAAATAAGTATTAAAAAAGGCACACAGACATTAATCACTAAATGACTCATTAAATGCAGATGGGCATTAAGACTATGCATGAAATCTGCAGTGCCACTCTGTATGTAGGCCTATTTCATCTGTGCCACAATGAGCATCACACAGAGAAAAACCCTTGGCTAAGCCCCCATACCATTTTATCACCACTTTGTCTATGGATTCAGTGCCTTCCAGTGCTCAATGGCACACAGTAATTGTACCTTTAATGACCTCTTACACACAGAGACACACACAGACACACACACGCGCACACACACACACACACACACACACACACACACACACACACACACACAATTTCCAGGGAAGGCTGCGACACTGTAACCTTTTGTCCAGATACAAGGTAGTAAAATGCCACTACCACACAATTTTCAGCTCAGGAATTGTCAGTTATTGTTCCACTCTTGTTAATACACCAAATATTTATAAGTGCAAATGACAGCAGTTAGCACAGCAGACAAGCCAGTTAGATGTAAATCATTAGCATGCCACCAGTAAGCATTAAAATTGCTTTTAGACAATTAATAAGTAAACAGTAACTTGAGTTTACAACTGAATAAAAACAAATACTTAACTTAATTTGTTAAGTGGTAGAGGTAACAGGTAAATATACAGATAAATAAATATATCTGCACAACAAAAACAGAAAATAATCACTTTGAGCAAATAGCTTAAAAAAAATAAAATATTTGTCTATAGCTAAATATAACAAAAAAATTCCTCAGTACTTGCTAGATTTTAAGAACATATCACTTGCAAAATGTAAGTACAGGGTACAGATTTACAGAACTGTATACCATAAGCTCCAGGGAAAGCTCTTCATCTTGACCCTTCTGTCTATCCAGCAATCGGTTTATGCGTTTCCTTTTAGGAAACCACAGATGCAGTTAAACAGAGTTTCAGTTTTGCCTGGTAATACATTTATTTTCCTGGTCTTGGCTAGCCATCTCCTTTCTAATTGTACTCTTACATCCCCTTACCTTATTGGCCCAGGAATAGTCACAGATCTTGAAATGACAGGGGAGCATAATTACATTTTTTGTTTCATGCCTGCTAGACATTTCACATTTTTTGTATGTTATATTTCTCATCAAAATAGAGTTACAAATTAAAGTTACTAACTTTTGTATACATTGTACAGGAAAAAGTCATAAGTTCTCACATCTCTTTATGTCACTGAAAAACATGCACTGCATATTCAACCACATACTTTTACTTTACCTGCTGAAGGTTTTATAATGCTTAGTTCTGTTACAGTCCGACTCAGAAAACAGTGGCAGATTTAGTCTGAAACAGTACACATAAATCAATGGAGGACAAATGTGTACAATTCCCTTACTGGAAAGAATAATAACCTACTTGCTTTGCAGAGCAGACTTCATGCCAGTACTATCTAAAGCTGTGACATATGATTTTATGAAGAAAAAAATATAACTACTTATTTCTCTAAGGGGAATAATAATGGAGTCTTCAATACCAAATTTCCAACAACTTAATAATAGTGATATTTTTTTCTGGCAGTAATGACTGCAGTTCTATCCCCTTAATATCTACAAGGGAAGCCTGGAAAACTATTCATCTATTGACTGCCTCTAGTTGCTTAAAAAAGAGAAAATGTAAGAAAGGTACAGGTCAGTCATAAAAATGCAATTGAGGCTAGCAGCTTATTTTAGAATTTGACTTAAAAATATTATTTAAAAATCTGCTGCTCTTGGCAGTGAATTTCAATTATACAGCCTACAGATATATGAAATCTGCTCTCTTCATGAAGAAAAACAATTTAGAAGACGGGACCTCTACTTTAGGGAAACATTGCATAACCGCCTCCCTGGGTATCACAGTCAGAAAAGAGAGGCACAAACACTAATATACATTGTTGTCCAAATGACTGCCATCAGAGGTTACACTATGTGGCTAGCCAAGGCATGTTACTATCTGGCAAAGAATAACTGTTCATTGCATGTTAATTTGTACCAATATGTCATTTTATTCTGTGTTCTGTTTAGGAAATTTTTTTAATTAGTTCAGGAAAATTATTCTGTTAATGCATTAATTATATTAATGAAATATTTTCCACAAACCAGTTTTTAACATGCTTATGGGCTTTCCTAATACTTTTCAATATTACCTACTATGTTCCCTAATATATACACATACACACACACATATATATATATATATATATATATATATATATATATATATATATATATATATATATATATATTTACTATCAGAATCTGGAAGCGGACTCGGTTGAATGATTATATCATCGACCCATGTCCATGAAAACTTACAGCCTTGAGCTCTGGTAATGTCGTAGTACAAAGTGAATGCACGAGTTTTAACATAGGTTGAGATAGGGGCGAGATTTGTACTTTGACAATATCGGAGTTTGACTTGTTACCGTTAGACCTCCGGACTCCGTTCAAAGTGGATTCAACTGAATCCACTTCAAGATTCTAATTGTAAACTGTATATATATATATATATATATATATATATATATATATATATATATATAGGCTGAAATGCTTGTTATCCAAGTTCCCTTGACATGACCTTCTGATGCAAAATTAACTCCACATTTTACTGTAAGGGGTTAATTAATAACTGTAACAATGACAATAAATGGTAATAAAATCAGATCTTAAATGAAGATTTAAAGCAACTAAATACTTAAATCAGCTATAAAGATACATTATTGAGACATGGCATATTCCTATCAGCAGCATGAGGAATATCTACACACAGATTTCTTTACCACAGCCTTAGTTTCATAATTAGTAAATAAATCATCTCTTATATCACACAGTAATTTGAGCCCAGCTATTAAGAGTATAATTTGAACCATTTCCTAATATTCTTATCTACTAAGGACAAGTCTCTGAAATGAAATAATGTCTCTAAACTAAGTAATTCAGTACATATATCAGTATTTCTGTATTTCTGCAGTACATTTATTAATCAGATGAGATTTACAGGAAACAAATCTGTATTATGTGCAATTCTGGAACTTTGGACAATTTTAAATATATATATATATATATATATATATATATATATATATATATATATATATTTGGAGTTACAGCATGCACAATGAAGACTGAATGAGTCGTATACTTAGCTAGAGAATTCAGCACTTTAATTATTACATTTAGCTATTAAACCATATGTTTTGCTGAAACATTCAGTTAGCTAGCATGGAAAACTTTAATAATAATTGCACGCATATCATTTACTAAATTTTATTAGGTGTCAAGTCTGCTTCAGAGAGGTGGAAGAGAATGTCAAGGGTAGATCATCTGCAGAATTATTTACCTGTAATCAGTATAATGTAACTATGGGCTGCCCATTAACTACAGAGGCAGACATAGAACATGCTGTTACTAAAATCAGAAGATGTGTTGTTCAACGGGTCCTGGTAATATATCTGGCCACTTTTTTTTTTGCATAGTATTTCACCTCCTATGACTCCTCTGTTTGTCAATGCATTTAATGGTATGAAAAAACCCAACAATATCTAAAGAATGTAAAGAAGTATTGGTGGCACCACTTTATCGGAGTAGGACAATGATTCTACTTCTACCAATAAGCCTGATCTCCAATATTGGTAAAAGCTATGAAAGATGGATATTGCAGTTAATGTTAAAGGATGGAAACTATGAACCTGATCATGATGTTAATGCACGTGGTTTTATGAAGGGACAGACTGCATCAACTTCACATATTACCTTCTATGACACACTTTCCTCTAAGCTTGATGAGAGCAAGCATTGAGTGTTAGACTACTTACGACATCTCAAAACCATTTGCCTGTTCATTGCACAAGCAGATAATAGGGTGCATGCTTCAAATTGGAGGAAGCCATTATGCAATTAAATGGATTGAAAACTGGATGACTAGGAGAACACAGAGGCAGGGATTCAAGAAATCACCTCAATGTATACACCTCCATGTATACTTCATGGTACCTTTTTGGGATTCAGCAACTGCCCTACCATGGTGCTGCATGGCGCTGTGGCATGAGGACATGCAGCATCAGGTAGGGGTGGCCCCACTTTCAAGGTGAATGCTAATCAGGCTGTCAACATCAGTACAGGGATTAGGGGGTTGGGGGATCCACTAGACACAATGAATAACATGGATTGGGGTGGGGAGCCACTAGACAGCAGGAATAGCTTCAGTACATGGATTGGGGGTGAAGAAGCAACTGGACACCAAGAATAACATCAGTGCAGGGACTAGAGTGGTGAGAAACACCTAGACACCAGGAATAACAACACTATGGTGATGAGGGGTGGGGAAAAACACTAGCCACCAGAGATACCAATAACTAACGTGCCTTCATGGTATAGATACCAGGGAAACACTAGACAGCAGGGGTTCTGCAAATGTGGCATAATGGCACCTAAACTACTTTACAGGTCAGGGGGACAGGTATAGAGACTGCGGTGTGTGTGTGTGTGTGGGGGGGGTGACTTTTTTGGGGGAAGGCAATGCCTACACAAGCAGCAGTATATTACCTTGATATGTTGATTATCAATGATAGGCATGTCACGTTAGTAAATGCAATTCAGGGACATGCAAATTAGACAGTAATGAGGTCTTACCTTATCATGGCTAACATATCTGTGACTCACATGGGACTCTCATGGGAGCTTTGCTTTTTAGCATGACTTGTGAGGCTCATGTTACACCCTTTCATGAATCCCAGGAGAGTGTGTTATGACTCAGGGACAAAAGTACTGATGAAGAAGTATAAACCGTGCTATTCGTCAATAGTCAGTACTAGGACTAATTTTATTTAACATTGTACTTTCCTTTTTTTCCAGTCTCAGTTACGTATTGGATATCAAAATATGCTGATGATTGAAAAATAGGTGCAATGGCAGACAGCAATACTGATACTGATTAGTTAAACAATTACCTGCATGATACTGAACAATGGCCTGTAAGAATGGATCATCACATAACCACCAAAACCAGTGTGCCACACAACCGCAGCCCTTAAGGCAAAACACCTTACCAAACACACTTGTAATAGGTGACTCCATAGTCAGGCACACCGATGTCCCCCTCACCAGGCTGGACAAGGAGAAGGTCACTGTCAGCTGCTTGTCGGGCGCCAGACTCCGCCACATTACCCACACACTCAGGTCACTCCACAACAAATACAAGTACAACTCTGTCATTGTCCATGTTTGTGTGAATGACCTGAGACATACCTCCCTGGACTACATGAAAAGAGACATAGAGTACCTTTCTGATTATGTAATCAAGATAGGTATGACCCTAGCCCTGAGTAGCATCTTACCCTCACCAAGAATAATACCTCAGTACAAGGGCAAAATGATAATTTTCAACAACTGGTTACGTTTTTGGTGTCATTCAAAGGGGATCCAGTACCTGTCTGCCTGGGATGACATTCTCGACAAGCTTCAATGCTTTGCCAGAGATGTCTTGCATCTGGCACCCCAGGTATTCAGGATACTGGCAAAGGCTCTTGCCACCCCAATAGTGCCTTTTTTAGGCAAGGCTCAAAAAACAAATCCACCATCGTAACAAGTACTAGTGACAAAAAACTGAGGGTCATGCTGCTGAATGCTAGGAGTTTAAACCTCAAAATGCACTCTCTCGAGACACTCCTCAGCATGGAGAACATCGATATTTGTGCAGTAATGGAGACCTGGTTCAAGGCTCAAGAGAGCACTCTAGCGATTTCAGGCTACAACTCATGCCACACATTTCAGCTGCAAAACCTGAACTGAAATACAAAGGGAGGAGGCGTATCCATATTCATCAAGGATAACCATACCTCCAGACTGGTTGCAAAGTATGAGGCCTCAGAAATCATCCAAGTGCAACTGACGATGGGCAAAACTGCAATCCAGATTATAGCTTGCTACAGATCACCTTCCCAGCCCCATGACATGCACTCTTCCTTCCTCGAGGTACTGGAAAAAGTACAGTTGTGTACACTTACCATAAATGTTGATGTTTGAGTGTATTCACTGTTGCAGTCATTACATTTGGGTTATCTCCCTGCAGGTATCCCTCAGCCAGCCTGAATACCAGAGTCTTGGATTCCTGCATCGGATGCTGTCCCTCCTTCCATGACATCAGGTCGTCAGGGGTATAAAACATGCAGCCAACGCCATTACATCAGTTTTCTTGCCCCAGATATCAGGTGCCCCCTTAATGGGAAGCAATTATATGTTATGTTACACCTCCAACAAAAAGCAAATACACCAGAAAGCTGAAATACACCAAACAAGAAGGAAAGGTAGAGCCAAGAGAAGTCAGGGGGCTGGAGGGAGGGTAACGAGGACTGCAACAGTGAATACACTTGAGCATCTACATTTATGGTAAGTGTACACAACTGTACTATGCTCTTTGTGTTTAACTGTTGCAGTCATTACATTTGGGTAGATTCCCAAAGCTAAGGAAGGGAGGAGGAAGTTAGAGAGCATTAGGACCAGCTATTAAGCCCTGCAATACTGCAGTGGCAAAACCAGCTCTGGATTTAGAAAAAATAGGTGTGTGGTAATGCTTGGCGAAGGTATGAACAGAGCTCCAGGTAGCAGCTTCTAGGATGTCCCTGGTAGGGACCCCTCTGAGAAAGGCTGTAGAGGTAGATGCAGCCATGGTGGAATGTGATCTTATCCCCTGTGGGGTAGGTTTTTCATGGCGCTTATAGCAGAAATTAATGCAATGGGCTATCCATTTAGAAATGGTTTGCTTTGAAATGGCCTTCCCCTCTGCCCCTGCAGCAAAGCCAACTAGCAGCTGTTCAGATTTTCTGAGAGGCTTAGTCTTGTCCAAATAAAATCTAAGTTGTCTGTGCACGTTCAAAGAGTGCAGAATTCGTTCTCCTTTGTTTTGTGGATTAGGAAAAAAGGTAGGCAAGTAAATGGACTAATTTAGGGCCACACTAGACACCACCATGGGCATAAAGGAAGAATTGGTCCAGAGGGAAACCCTGTCTGCATGGAAGATAATGAAGGGCTCCGGGTATGAGTGGGTTCCCCCTGCTTGTTTATGTACCACATAACTGTGGTGTTGTCTGTCTTTACCAGTAATTGTCCTGGAAGGATGTGGTCCTTGAAGGCTGTCAGGGAATTCTGTACAGCTAACATTTCTTTTTGGTTGATATGCAGGTGCATCTGACCTGGGTTCCCTTTGGCCTGAATGCACTGCCCTGCCAAATGAGCCCCCCATGCATAGTCTGATGCATCTGTAGTCAGGGTTTGGGCGGCAGGGGGTAGATTGAAAAGGAGCCCCTTGTTGAGGTGGCAGGCCTCTGCCGACCAAAGGAATTCTGTCTTTATACAAGGAATGATAGGAATCATTGATTCCAGGTCCTGAGAATGTTGACACCATAAGCGTTTTAGATACCATTGTAGTTTTCTCATATGCAGTCTTGCATATGGAATTACTAGAATGCAAGAGGCCATGAACCCCAGGGCTTGCAAAATTTTCCTTGCAGATAGCTGGGTCTTCGTGGCTAATAGTTTGAAGTAGGCTGTCAAATAAACTTGTTTCTCTAGTGTGAGGTAAACCATCTGGGAAGTTGTGTTCAAACTTACTCCCAGGAATACAATCTGTTGGCAGGGTGCCAGATGAGATTTCTTTTCGTTTATGGTGTACCCCAGCGAGGTTAGAAGTTTCTTTACAAATGCCAGATGTTTTAATAGCATGTCCTGACTTTCTGCCTGAATTAGAGAATCGTCCAGGTATGGGTATATTTGAATATTTCTCTGCCTGCAAAATGCAATGGCTGGAGCTAGACACTGTGAATACCCTGGGCGCAGTAGATAAGCCAAAGTGAAGTGCAGAGAACTGATAGTGCATGGAACCTGCTCTGAAGCGTAGGTATTTCCTGCAAGATTCCCTTATTGGAATGTGCAGGTAAGCTTCCTTTAAGTCTAAGGTTGCCAACCAGGCATCTTTGCCTAGCAGCTGTTGAAGTGTTAGCATTTTGAATTTTGGGATTACCAAAAAGGTGTTTAGAATAGAGAGGTCCAGGATAGGATGCCAGGAGCTGTCTTTTCTGGGTACTAGGAAAAAGTCTTGAATAAAAACATTGCCCCCTTTCTTCTGCTGGGACAGGTTGAATAGCCCTGATACTTAGAAGAGAGAGAACCTGCTGTTGAGCCTATGCCCACAGATCTGGGGGTAGGTCTGGCCAACCATTTGGGGTTGGTAAGGTGTGGAAGTGGAACCTGTATCCTTGGAAAACTATATTTAAAACCCATTTGTCCTGGGTAATGAGTTCCCAGTTTTTTGCATGCAGGGCAAGCTTTCCTCCTAAGGGAGCAGGCAGCTGAGCAGGACCTGGAAGGGTTAAGGTTAAGTCATTGTGACATTTTTCCATAGGGGAGTGTCTTACTACTTCCAGCTTTCGAAGTGGGAGCCCCCCACTGCTTAGGCCTGTGTGTAGCCTGTGACTGTAACCTAGGTGGTTTTCTGTTCCTGGGTTTGGACTGAGAAGGCCTGGAAGAGACTGGAAAGGACCAATTCTTAGAAGGCCAATGCCTACTAAATCTGGGAGGCTGTATTTGCAGGAAATCTTTAACAGTTTGAATAGATTTAGCTTTTTCCTCCATCTTTTTAAGGACTTCTTCTGCCTTGTTGCCAAACAAGCGGTCTTGGTTTAAGGGAGCATCCAGTAATTTAGCTTTAACATGATCTGGCAAGTTTTGCTCCTTAAGCCAAGCATGCCTTCTAAGTACAGACCCAGTGACAGCAGCCCTGCAAAGATGCTTCTAAAGAGTCAAAACCACATTGCAAAGTATGTTTACCAACTTGTTAAGCAGAATGCATTAAATCCTGTAATTCTTTATGTTCAGCACAGTCAAGAATCAACATAATTTTCTGTTTACGTAGTCCCATAATATGCTGCTGATACTTTAACATATGAAACTGACAATTTAAGGCCCTAATGGCCAAAGTAGCAGAAGTGTATACCTTCTTTCCCCATCTGTCCAAGGCCCTGGAATCTCTATCAGAGGGGGTAGTGTTTTTGGCAGCAGTAGCCTTAATGCCGTTTGGTCCTTGGGAAATGGTCTCTGGATCCGCAGTAGGATTCTTGAAGAGGAACTTGTGAGAGTCAGGTACTCTGTAATACCTGTCAGGTTTTCTGGGAGCTGGAGGTAAAGTGTCTGGGGCCAGGCTAGATTCAAAGAAGGTATTATCTACAATATCCAGAATAGGAGGGATAGCTAAAGGCCTGTGTTGAGGGAGGAGTAAGAATTCCCTAAGCCTCTTTTTGGAGTCAGAGTATTCCTGGCTTTCCCAGCGGAAATGCTCCCTAAGAGTGTGCAAGGTTTCACCAAAAGAAAAATCTTCTGGCGGGGCAGCAGAGGGAATGGAATCCTCTGCATCATAATCCTCATAGGTAGATAAGGGCAAATCCTGGTAATCAGAAGAAACAGAAATGTCAGAATCCTGATCAGAAGAATCAGTAGGAAAATCAGTTCTAGGTCTCTTAGAGGGGGAAAGCTGGCTTCCCCTAATTAAAGTAATAAGGTCTTCAGCCATTCTAAGCATTTGTTTTTAGGTATATGGGCCTGACCATGCAGTTTAGACGTTGGTTTTCTATGCATGAGTCGAGTTTTAGGCCTTGATGAAGAAGATGGCATCAGTTTAAAATGCAAATCTGTAGGCCTGAATACATCCTCAGAAGCAGGTGCCTGCACAGTGGCTCCAAACTCATCCAAGGTAGAGACATCCGCAGGTTCCATAGTCGTAGAAGCATCTCGCGGCATACCAGACTCTGAATGGTTCTCAGTAGAGGCCTGTGAATCTGAAGTAGCGAAAGCGCCTCACTGAGTACCGGCAAACTGGCGACTAGCTTAACGGAAGTGTTGTCGGCAGTTTTGGACCTGTGCGGTCTGTCTATGTCTTTATTCTTACATTTTTTTTGAATATCAGTAGTCAGATGGCTTACCAAAGCCATTTCTGGATAGTTAAACCGAGTACCAAAATGATTTGCTGCAAAAATAGACCGATGACGAATAGTTCGGGGTTGAATAAGGCACAAAACCGACAGCGAGGGATGTCGTGGTCTGGGCCTAAGCAAAGAATGCAGTATGAATGAAAATCTTAATGAGGTATTTGCTTTCCACAGGTAAGACAATTGTTAACTTTTACTGACATTGGTTAAGAGCAGAGAAAAAGGATCCCCAACAGGGTACTTAGCTTGCAAACTGCTTCTGCTATGGGCACCACGCAGCAAGAAAGACTGATTTAATGGTGTCAGCTGCATGTTTTATACCCCTGACGACCTGACGTCATAGAAGGAGGGACAGTATCTGATGCTATCTGATGCAGGAATCCAAGACTGGTATTCAGGCCAGCTGAGGGCTACATGCAGGCAGATAATCCAAGTGTAATGACTGCAACAGTGAAACACAAAGAACTTCATGAGAGTCCAACCGAACACCCTTATATTGGGTGATTTCAACTACCCAAACATCAACTGGGAAAACTACGGAAGTACTAATACCTTTGCTCAGCGCTTTCTGGAATACATTAACTCCAGTGCTCTGGGCCAGCTTATTAACACCCCCACAAGAGGTAAAAATATACTGGACCTGGTCATCACCAACATGAGGGACAAATGCTGCACACCTGTGGTAAACTCCTCATTGGTCAAATCAGATCATAAACTCATCACCCTAGATATCCACATACCACCTCACCCCCCACCCCAAAAGAAACCATGGTGAAAAACTTCTCCAAGGTGAACTTTATGCTACTCAAGACAGAGGTGGCAAACTTCACTATTCCCCAGCAGAAAGGCAATATGACTGAATCTGCTATATCCTACACAAAAACACTCTACAAGCACCTACATGAGTGCATGGACTGTGCTATCCCAAACAAGACCAAAACCCACTCCTCCAAAAAGAGGAAACCAGTCTGGCGGACCCTGGCCATAAATACGGTCTATAATAGAAGGAAGAAATTATCGCAAAAAAGAGTAAAAACCCAGGAATGGAGGGGCTTCCTGACCAACCTTAGCAAAAAGCTAAGAACCTTCATAAAAACCTCTAAGGTGAGCTTTGAAGGAAAAATCACAACAGACACCAAAGACAATCACAAAGCATTCTTTAGTTATGTCAAAAACCTAAATAACAACTCGCAGATCTGCTATGAGCTACAGCATAATGGTTCAAAATTCACAGAACCAACTGACATCACCAATATACTGGCAGATAGGTTCAGTGCAAACTTCACCCCACCCTCACCCCCCAAAGGGCCCAGTTCCATACCAGATGATTGTACTACCCCTAAAATCACAGACACTCAGGTGAAAATAGCACTTTCCAAGGCAAGAAACACAGCTTCCATGGGACCAGATAGCATCCCAGGCTGTGTACTACATGAACTCCAAAATGAATTAATCCCTCACCTTAATACCGTGTTTAACCACAGCCTCACCTCAGGCTATGTGCCCACAGACTGGCACATGGCAACAGTTATACCACTCCACAAAGGAGGTGCCACCACTGACCCCGGGAATTACCGCCCCATCAGCCTGATGAGTCTCGTCTGCAAGGCCATGGAGCGCATCATCATGGAATTCATAAACAAAGACATTGGGAACCTACAAACCCTTGACCCCACCCAGTTTGGGTTTGTAAAGGGAAGGTCTTGTCTCCTAAATCTGGATGACTTCTTTGAAATGGTCACTACAGCAATAGATGAGGGAAAAGGTGGTTCACACAGCATATCTTGATCTTGCAAAGGCCTTCGATACCATTCCCCACTCGGGAACTATTGAAAAACTCACCAACCTAAATATAAACCCCTATGTTACAAGATGGGTTGCTAATTGGCTCACAGATAGAACCCATTCAGTGAGAATAGGAAACGCTAGATCCGACTCCAAACCTGTGACTAGTGGTGTACCACAGGGCTCAGTCCTGGGACCCCTCCTGTTTGGTATCTACTTCTTGGAGGTGCAAGCAAACATGAAGGGACTATGGCTAACAAAGTTCGCAGACTACTGCAAACTGGGTGTTATAATTGAGACCCCTACTGACACAGATATCCTTCAAAAGGGTCTTACGGATACAGATATGTGGTGCCAAAACCACGGCCTCAAGCTAAATGCCAAAAAGTGCATCGTCATCCCCTTTGGGAAAAACCAAGTACCTATGAATTACAACATAGGTGGTAACCCACTTACCACAGAGAGTGTGATAAGAGACCTAGGGACTCAGGTGGATAGTAACCTCTCCTTCAACAACCATATTGCTAAAGTGGTTAGAAAATCCTTCTACATGGCCCACCTTATCACAAAAAGATTTGCATCCAGGAATAAGGATGTTATTGTCCCTCTCAACTCATCACTCATTAGGCCCGTTATTGAATATAATGCCCTGTTCGGGATGTACCTAACAAGACATGCGCAACAACTGGAGAGGCCTCAAAAGTACCTCACAAAGAGGATAATGGGCCTCAAACAGTTGCCCTATGCCATGAGGCTACAAAAACTCAGACTGTACTCGGTCGTGTACCGACTACTCAGAAGTGATCTCTGCCTGACATACAAGGCTATGTCAAACCCCGAACTGCTAGAAATGCTCCACCTAAGGAAAACCCAATCCACCAGAGCTACTTGCTCAAGGGACGTAAACCTGACATCAACAATAAACAGGACTTGCCGGAGGGACAGATTCGTGCCCCAGAGACTCCCCTTGCTCTGGAATAAGGTCCCCATAAATGTGTGGCAGAGCTCCTCATTAGCGCTCTTCAAGAGGAATCTTGATGAGTGGATGGGAAACAGAAAATTCACCCTAGGAATCACTTCGGTGGCCCTGCTAGACAGGGGCGCAGGAAACTAAACCACTTGGGAGGGAAGCGTAAGCAAGACATTTTTTTGGCTAGGCTTAATTATGCTCCTGGGCCAATAGCCTAGTACCTGCCTATGAACCTATGAACCTATGAAATGTAACCTAGGGAAAGGTAAGGTTATATTGCATGCAGTTCACAATACTATAAAAACTAGGATGGGTAACCTTATCAAGTCTGTCACTAGTTTTAAGGATCTGGGGATTTTAGTTGGATCTAATAAAACCATGAAAGACCATGTGGAAGAAATAAAAATGAAGGCAATGTGTCAGGTTGGTTTAACATTAACTACACTGGAGAGTGGGACTCTGAATGTTCTGAGGACTTTTCAGCAATTGTAAGACCTAAAATTAAATAGAATTTGTTTTCTGTCATCTTAAAACTGTAAATATTAATTTATTAGAATCAGTTCAGAGACTATCTTGAGAAAAAGAAGTAACGGGAACAGCAAGCCTGTCTTATATGGCTAGCTTAAACAGCTTAACTTGTACAGCATATTAAGTATATTACTGACGTAAAAATTTTGCCTAGGCATGTGCGTAACTCTAAGTGAAGACTGTAGGAAGGAGACAGGTTTTTCTTTATTAGCAATCAATGTAGGACACGAGCCAAGAGACATTTTTTTTTAAACAGCGAATAATAAAACTACAGGGAGTGGGTTTGGCATAATGGTTAAGATCTTCACCTCACAGACACAAAGTACAGTGTCTGATTCTGACCTGAAGCTATTGGCTAAACCTAAAATGATCATTCAAAACAGTTAACTACCTATGAACAAAATGCAAGAAGCACACAACTCAGATACTATTTAGATATTAAAATATAGTGCCAACATTGCGGTGGTGGTGCTGCGGTAGCGTTGTCGCCTCACAGTAAGACGCTGTCTTTTCGATTTTCAGCTAGAGCATCTTCTGTGTGGAGACATAGTGAATGGGTGTACCTTCGTTGAAGATTGTGCGTCAGAGCTGGCAACTTGGCACGTAAAAATCTACTGCCAATCATTAGCGGACCGGAGTTCCGCTGTGGCGACCCCTAACCGGGAAAAGCTGAAAGACGCAACAACTGGTTAGAAAACTGAACAACATAAACATTTTAAAATAAAGTCACACATTTATGGGTAAAAGGAAATATGCATACGGAATTACGGAGTCTGCATTCTTGATGGTCTTTTATGTCTATGTAGCTTTTCTAAACTTTAAGGCTACTTATAATATACACATACACACACACACACACACACACACACACACACACACACACAGACACACACACGTACACACACACATATATATATATTTATATTTATATTTTTATATATATATATATACATACATATATACTATATACGCATACATATATATATATATATATATATATATATATATATATATATATATATATATATATATATATATATATATATATATATATATATTGTATATGTGTGTATGTGTGTCTTTGATGATCTTTTACTTGATTGTTGTTCAGTGCTTCCAGCTCATTTGCTCGCAGATGAATGCTCATCTGTGAATTCCAATCTGAGACACTACAATAAGCAGTGTACATTCAATCAGTACATGGAACCTCAGAAGTAGTATATTTATAGATTGGGGTGTAGGGGCACAGCTGACACATCAGGGTGCAGGTCTTTTTCTTAGAAATAATGGAGTGTTTTGCAGACCATCATGCCTATTTCATCTCTGTGTGCATCTAATCAAGTCACTTAAGCACACTAATGTGACTTGACTGTTTCTGATAACAGGAGATGCTGATGTGTGTGTCCTTTGTAGTTAAAAAGTAAATAAATCATTTGATGCAGCTTCTAACAGGAACTCTTGTGTATAAATGCTAAAGTACTACCCTCAATCTTCACTATGCTGGCTTAGTGGTCACATTTTTGTCTTACAGATCCAGGGTATAATTCTGAATTCTGGTCACTGCCCGTGAATAGTTCTACATATTCTCTCTTGAACAGGGATTTTCATTGGGTACCCATGTTTCCTCTTACCCACCTAAAATATCAATATATACAATATTTACCCTTGCCCTGGTGTGGCTTATGCCTGGAAATGGATCTGAGAAGAACCAGTTCACATATCTGGTTAACAAATAAATAAACATGAATAAAAACTTCTGTTTTCTTGCTGGGTCTCAGCTGCTTAGTGCATTATGTTTTACACCTTTGACAAACATGTGAATGCATTCTCTCCCTTTTATTAAAACAAATTAATTCAGCTACATCTATCATGAAGCAGGAACCCTAGAATGTTAACAAAGATTAATAATTTAGCTCAGATGACAAATTAGAGGAAGCTGTGCTATTCAGTATTTGTTTACTGCAAGAAGCATAAGAAGCGAAATAAATAAAACTGTTCAACTTCAGTTACTCTTTGAGAAAAATGAGGAACTTAATTATAGTACCAGTAAGAGTGAATGAAGTCATGACAAGATTTCAATATTTCTTCTTGGTTTCTACTTTTCCATGCAAAACAGGAAATGTGAAAACAAAAAAGACATTGCATTTCTTATCTATGGCATATAAAGAATTGTCTATGCAATGAAGCAATTACATCAGAAATACTCTGCCATGCAACTATAAGCCATAGAAGGAGATGCTCCAGGGTGCCAATGGGGGTATCTAGCAGCCCTGTCCTGACAGGTGACCCAGCAGAGCTTTACCACTTTCATATGACTAGCATTCTCCCACTTTACAAGAGGTGGCTATAATGACCACTAGTTAGCCCACTTGCAGAAGCTGGCATGGGGCCTGCTTGGGACCTAGTAGAAGGCATGGTGTCTAGAGGAGAATGCAGTGGCAACAACATCACCACAGCCTGCACACTGTGTAATCCTTTACAAAAAGAAAACACACAGAGAAAGACAAAATAGCAAAACAAAAAGAGATACAAACGACAAAAAAAAAATAAATAAATAAAATAAAGAAAAGGAAACAACAACAAAGGAATAAATGCAAAGAAATTACTACTAAAATATAAGAGAACCGGCAGCAGTACACTACCTGTAAGGCCTATCTCATCTCCTTAGACTGATCATCTTGTTTTCCTGTATCTTCTGAGCCAGTGGAAAACATAAAACAAACAAAAACCAGCACAGCATGTTCCAGACAACAGAACCTGGCCTAATGTGTCAAACCAAGTACAAAATGCTTACAGTAATATGGTAGCACCCTCTTCCTAACATCTTCTTCCCACTGGCAAAGAAGATCTTGATGGTGCTGCCACAGATCA
>NC_056725.1:753130514-753168014 GCF_019279795.1 Protopterus annectens | reverse complement strand
AAATCTCTAAGAATTACTATCAATCAGTATTGTCAGACATCAGTTTCATACTTCCTACTGTTCATAAAATGCTTATTGATGCAAAACCTGTTGTTCCACATTTAAAAATTATTTTTGGGCCCCATTATTCGAAAAGTCACCAAACAATGGCTAAAAAATACAATCTCCCACTTGGCATAGTAGAAAAGCTAAATAAACTGGGAATTAACCCCTTTGACAGCCACTGGATTGCCAAATGGCTCACAGATTGGAAACTGAAAATCAAAATAGGGGAAGCTACTTCCACAAAGAGACCACTTACCACTGAATCTCCAAGGTTTCAGTGATGAGACCTCCCATAGATTCACAGGTAAGTACTAGGCTAGCTGCCCTTGTGGGGTATTTTAAGCCCAGACACTTTCCCTTTTTGTGCTCGAATACACCAATCCAGTTTGGTTAGAGATTAGCCTTACCCATGTCCTGTTTGGCATCTATTTCTCTGAAGTAAAAGCCAACACCAAACAGCTCTGGCTAACTAAATTTACAGATGACAGCAAGCTAAGAACAGTTATTAAATTCCTCAAGGGACTTTACCATACTGCAGGAAGGCTTGGTCCAAACAAATAACTCGTGCCAGAATCATGGACTGAAAGTATATGTCAAAAAGTGCATTATCATATTGTTTGAGAACTCATCTACCGTGGAGTACTATCACATTGACAGTACACACCTAAAAGTCGACCCAGTTGTTATAGATTTTGGAACTTATGTGAACAATGACCTAAACTTTGACCAATATGTGTCCACTGGGGGTAAGAAAGTCCTTCTATATTACACAGCTTATAAACATAGGGATTGCAACTAGATACAGTAATGTCATTGTCCCCATTTACTCAACCCTCATTAGAGCACTGATTGAGTATAATACCCCCGTTGTCATGTATCTGTCCAGACACATGCAACAACTGGAATGCCAAGGGTACAGCACATTTTGACCTTGCCATTTTGACCCCAGATGATTTGATTCCAGCATTAACAGATTCCGAAACTATATCTGTAAAACTTTAAATATACAGATCTAAGATTAGTACAGTATAAAAACTAGAAAGTACAGTTGTGTACACTTACCATAAATGTAGATTTTCGAGTATCTTCACTGTTGCAGTCATCACATTTGGGTTATTCCTGCTAGGATAGCCCTTGGCCGCCTGAATACCAGAGACTTAGTATTTCTGCGTCGGTTGCTGTTGCTTGAGGACTGACATCAGGTTATCAGTGGTTTAAAGGAAGGCAGCTGACGCCATTACATTAGTTTTTCTTGTCCTAACATGTCAGGAGCCCCCAAAGTAGGAGGCCAAGTTCTGGTGGAAGAACACCACCAGTGGAAAATAAATACCAATATGTCCCTTGTAAGGAAGGACAACAACAAGGAAGAAAGGTAACAAAAGAAAAAGGGGTATGGAGAGAGGTAAACCAGGACTGCAAAAGTGAAGACACTCAAACAGCTACATTTATGGTAAGTGTAGACAACTGTACTATGTTCTTCGTGTTTCACTGTTGCAGTCATCACATTTGGGTAGATTCCCAAAGCTGAGGAAATGGGTGGTGGCAGTCCAGGAAGCTAGGGGCTGGCTAGCATGCCCTGCAAGACTGCAAAGGCAAACCCTACCCTGGATTTGGAGAAGAGAAGCAGGTGGTAATGCTTGGTAAAAGTATGAACAGATGTCCAGGTGGCAGCCTTCAGGATGTCCCTGATGGGGACTCCTATGAGGAAAGCTGCAGAGGTGGAGGCTGCTCTGGTGGAGTGTGTCCTGACCCCCATGGGGGAGGCTTGCCATGCTGTTTGTAGCAGAATGGATGCAGTGTGCTATCCATTTGGAAATGGTTTGCTTGGAGATGGCTTTGCCTTCTGCCCCTGAAGCAAAGCTAACCAGCAATTGATCAGACCTTCTGAAGGGTTTAGTCCTGTTCAGATAGTATCTGAGCTGTCTGTGCACATCTAGAAAGTTCAGAATCCTTTCCCCCTTGTTTTTGGGGTTAGGAAAGAAGGTAGGTAAATGGATGGATTGGTTGAGTGCCACACTGGAGACCACCGTGGGCATGAAGGATGGATTAGTTTTGAGGGACACCCTGTCTGCATGGAAGACAATGAAGGGTTCCACAGCCATGAGTGCTTGCAGCTCAGAGACTCTTCTGGCTGAAGTGATGGCCAGGAGGAAGGCTGCCTTCCAGGAGAGGAATTTTAACTCTGCAGAAGAAGCTGGGTCAAAAGGGGGCACGGTGAGCTTTTCAAAGACAAAGTTAAGGTCCCAAGCTGGTGTTGGTGCCCTTCTGAGGGGTCTCAAGTTGCTAGCCCTTCTGAGGAACTATTTAGTCAGAGGGTGTGAAAAAAGAGGCTGCTTAGTGGGAAAATGAGCAGAAAGAGCAGAGGCATACATTTTTATAGAGGAGAAAGAGAGACCACTGTGTAGTAGGTCAGCTAAGTAATCCAGGATGAGAGGGATGGATGGCTGTGACGTATTGACCCCCTTAGCCTGGATCCAGGTGTAGAACCTTTTCCATTTATCTGCATAAGACTTTCTGGTGCTAAGGTGTCTGGCCTCTCAGATAACATCCAGAACCTGTTTACTGAGGATGGCAGATTGGTCAGGGGTTAGGGTATAAGCCAAGCTACCAAATTGAGTGTTCCAATTGGGGGTGCAGGAATTCCCCCTCCCTCTGGGTTAGGAGGTTTGGAATCTGAGAAAGATTCCATGGAGGCTGCGGGTACAGGCTGCGCAGCAAGGGGTACCAGTGCTGTCTGGGCCAGTCTGGAGTTATGAGAATGGGCCTTGGTTTTATCTCCCTTATTTTGAGCAGTACCCTGGGAATGAGAGGTATGGGAGGAAAGGCATAGACCAAAAGTTTTACCCAGGGGTAGGACAGGGCATTCACTTTCCAAGCCAAGCAGTGATGTTGCCTGGTGCAGAATTTGCTGAGCTGATGGTTGGTGTGGAAGGTAAAGAGGCCAACCTCCAGGGTTCCCCATTTCTGAGTTATTAGGAAGAAGATGTTTCTGTTGAGTTGCCACTTGTGGGGGTCCAAGAGCTTTCTGCTTAATTGGTCTGCCAGGGAGTTGAGAGAGCTTGGCAGGTATTGTGCTAACAGGTGTATTTGCATGGAAGAGGCTGTGAACCAAAGGGTCATGGCCAGCCTGCACAGCCAGTAGGAGTGAGTCCCTCCCTGCTTGTTGATGTACCACATCACAGTGGTGTCGTCTGTTTTGATCAGGACAACCCTTGGAGAGAGAAGTGGTTTGAAAGCTATCAAGGCCTGCTGCACAGCCATCATCTCTTTTTGATTGATGGGCAGGGGGAGTTGCTGGCAGTTCCATTGTCCCTGTATGCACCTGCCGTCCAGGTGTGCACCCCAGATGTAGTCTGATGGGTGTGTGGTGAGGGTCTGGGTGGCAGGGTTTAGGGCGAATCGCAGTCCCTTGTTGTGGGAGCAGGCTGTTGCCCACCAAAGAAATTCCTTCCTCAGGCAAGGAATAATAGGTAGAAGAGTTTCCAGATCTTGAGAGTGTTGACACCAAAGGCTCTTTAGGTACCATTGAAGTTTCCTCATATGCAGTCTGGCATATGGAATGAGGAGTATGCAAGAGGCCATGAACCCCAGGGCTTGCAGGGTTTTCCTTGCAGAAAGCTGGGGCCTGGTGGCCAGTTAAGAGAAGTAAGCTGATGTAAGGCATGACATCTGGGATGTTATATCCAGACTTGCTCCCAGGAAGATTATTCTTTTGGTGGTACCCATTTGGATTTCTTTTCATTGATTGTGTATTCTAGGGAGGTTAGTAGGTCCTTTACAAAGACCAGGTCTTTTAGCAGCTTTTCCTGGCTGTCTGCCTGAATAAGGCAGTTGTCTAAGTAGAGGTAAATTTGAATATTTCTTTGTCTGTAAAAAGAAATGGCTGAAGCCAGCATTTTGTGAAAACTCTGGGAGCAGTAGATAAGCTAAAGGGAAGCGCAGAGAACTGAAAGTGTTGAGATCCTGCCCTGAAATGGAGATATTTCCTGCAGGACTCCCTGATAGGAATGTGGAGGTAGGCCTCTTTTAGGTCCAGGGTGGCTAGCCAAGCATCCTTGGAGAGCATAGGTAGCAACTACTGGAGGGTGAGCATTTTGAATTTTGGGATCACCAGGAAGGTGTTTAGAATGGATAGATCAAGGATGGGATGCCAGATTCCCTCTTTTCTGGGCATCAGAAAAAGTCTGGAGTAGAAGCCTTGGCCTATCTCTTCTGCAGGAATGTGCCCTACTGCCCCCAAAGAGAGCAGTGAATTGATTTGATTTTCAGCCTCTGCCCACTGATTTGGTGGTAGATCTGGGAACCCTTTTGGGGTTGGAAGGGTGTGGAAGGAGAATTTGTACGCCTGAGACACAATGTTCCGAACCCATTGGTCCTTGGTAGTGGTGGCCCAGGTGCTTGAGTGAAAGGACAGTTTTCCTCCTAGGGGTTTGTGAAGGTGGGCAGAGGTGAGGTCGGGAGGGGGTGAGTCATTGTGAGTTCTTACCATAAGGGGTGATTTAGAACTCCCTGGTTTTGAAGTGGAGGTAGTCCACTACTTAGATCTCTGCAACCCCTGGGGCTGCTGTCTGGGGGTTCTGTTTCCACGGGGCCTAGGCTGGCCCTGTCTACTAGGAGTAGGAAAGGACCAGTACTTGGAGGGAACATGCCTGCTGAACCCAGGGGGCTGGACCTGTAAGAAATATTTAACAGTCTGCATAGATTTTGCTTTTTCTTCCATCTTTTTTAAGACCTCTTCGGCTTTAGTACCAAATACGTTATCTTTGTGCAAGGGTGCATCCAACAATTTTGATTTAACATGGTCTGGCAGGGGTTGTTCTTTAAGCCATTCATGTCTTCTAACAACAGATCTGGTGACTGCTGCCCTGCAAGAAGCTTCTAGGGCATCAAAACTATAGTGCAAAGTGTGTTTAGTTACTTGACCAGCAGAATGCATTAAGTCATGTAAATCTTTAGATTCTGCCTATGCAGGAAAGGAGGACATTTTTTGTTTAAGGAGTTCCAAGGTATGTTGCTGATACTTAAGCATATGGAACTGACTAGTGCCCTGATAGCAAAAGCAGCTGAGGTGTATACTTTTTTTATCCCATATGTCCAGTGCTCGGGAATCCTTGTCTAAGGGGGTGGGATTCTTAGCTGAAGTTGCTTTAATCCCTTTAGGCCCTTGAGAAGAGACATCAGAGTTAGCTGTTGGATTTTTTTAAAAGATATTTGTGTGAGTCAGAGACTTTGTAGTACCTGTCTGGTTTTCTAGGAGCAGGAGGGAGGGCATCTGGAGTCAAGCTGGATTCAAGGAAGACATCATCCACCACATCTAGGACTGGGGGGATGGCTAAGGTCCTGTGTTGTGGAAGGTCCAAGAACTCTTCCAGTCTGTTTTTAGACTATGCATAGTCTTGACTCTCCCATTGGAAATGCTCCCTTAAGGTATGCAGGGTTTCCCCAAAGGAAAAATCCTCAGGGGGAGAGGCTGAAGGAATGGATTCCTCTGCATCATAATCCTCATATGTGGAGGGGGGCTGAATGTCTTCATAGTCAGATGCATCAGATTCATCTGACTCTTGTTCAGACAAAACTACTGGAGACAGATCTCTTTTCCTTTTTGAGGAAGTGGCTTGGCTTCCCTAATCAACATGATAAGGTCTTCTGCCATTTTAAGCATTTGAGACTGAGGCAAGGGAGCAGGCACCTGAGAATGGGTAGTCGGTTTAATGGGTATGGTTCGACCCCTGGGCCTAAGGAACTTGGTTGTTTTCGAAAGAATGGTAGCCGTGAAAGAAGGTGTCATTTATGTCGGGATTCAGTGCTGCGAAGGACCTCCTCAGAAGCCAGTGCCTGCACAGTCAGTGGCTCTGGACCCATTCAAGGTAGAAACAACTGCAGGATCCTTAGACGAAGAAGAGTTCTGCGGCATACCGGACTCCGAAAAGGTCTTGGTAGCGGCCTGCGAATTAACTGAGGGGATCTATACTGGGCCCCTTGCTGTTCTCAATTTTTACAAATAATCTCCACTCAATGGCAAATAGTTCTAGCCTTATCCAATACGCAGATGATTCAACTATTATATGTAGTGCCCCTACCCTGGCAGATTTACACAATAAAACCCAGGATAACTTCCACTCAGTTGAAAACTGGCTTATTGAGAATGACCTCATCCTTAACCCCAAAAAAAACAAGCTTCTGCTATTCCATCCCTCACAAATTATCACTCCTACCTCCTCCTTCACCATTTACTCTAAAAATGGTACCCCTGTTTCACCTGAATCCCACACAAAACTACTCGGAGTTACCATTGATAACAAGTTAAAATTTGATAACACATTAACCTAGCTATTAAAAATACAAACAAAAAGTGAGGTAGTCTCTACAAACACAAATCCTTCCTGACCAATAACACTAGATCCACAATAGCTCATACCCACCTTCTCTCAACACTACTGTATGCATCTCCAATCTTGACCAATCTATCCAAAACAGAAACCAATAAAATGACCTCCTGCTACAATCAGATAGCCAAATTTGCTAAGAACAGCTCTTTCAGAACCCATCACTGTCACAACCTAAAGGAATTGGGCTGGCTTGAACTGCCAAATTTACTAATCTATAATCAACTTATCGTCACTCGTCACTCAGAAGCTGCTCTCCCAACCACATAAAACACCTTCACTAAGCAACATAATCCAACAGTATTCCTGTCCTAGGCAACTCCGCTCCAGAGACAAGTTACTGTTAACAGTTACTAGACCCCACAACCATGCTGGTGACTCCCTCTACTCTTCTTACATGTCCAAAATTTGGAACTCCCTCCCCACATTTATAACTCTTGAATCTTTCCTACCCAAATTTAAAAGGTCTATCAAAAGTCACCTAAACAAGAAATGGCTTTGTCCCTGCTCCACACCAGACTAACTCCAGTCCCACTCCTATACTAATGCAACTCTTGCCTTAATAAATAATCTTTTGATTCAACTGCATAAACGTGTTCACCACAACAAAAGAATTAAGAGTATATTTGTGTTAATTTGCTTGCTTTACTGCTGTTTACAAACCTACTGATAAATGTACCTATCTATAGCATGACACTGAATTTGTGTTCTCATCTAGAAATTCTTAGTGGACCTAGTTGAAAAATGTTTTTAATCAATGTCTGTATGTCTTTTAATTGTCTTTTTGGAGCTTTTCTCCCCGGGCCTCCACTGAAAATGGACTATCCCGGTTAACAAATGTAAAATAAAAAAATAAAAAATAAAAAACTGAAGCGGGCATCAGGGATTGTGAGAGCACCTCACTAAGTTCCAGAGGACTGCTGACCAGCTTAACTGAAGCATCGTCGGAAGGTTTGGTTTTTCGGAAGATCTGCTGTCAGATGGCTTACCGAAGCCATATCGGAATTCAAGGACTGTAAACGGAAATATCTGGCTACAATAACGGCCCCGACGACGAATAGTTGTGGTGTTAAACAAAGCACAGAAGCAACAATGAGGGATGTTGTGGTCTGGGCCTAGACAAGTGACGCAGTAAGAGTGGAAGTCCCGGTGTGGTATTTGCTTTCCACAGGCGAGACAACTATTAGCTTTTTCTGACATCGGTTAGTGCAAGAAAAAAGGATTCCCAACGGAGTACTTAGCGTTCAAAGACTTCATCTTCAATTCGGAAATGAAACTCAGGTATTGGCCAACTGGCACTTATGTGAACTGCTTCTTCTTCAAGCTCCACGGCAAGAAAGACTGATGTAATGGCGTCGGATGCCTTCCTTTATACCACTGACGACCTGACGTCAGTCCTCAAGCGAGAGCAACCGACACAGAAATACTAAGTCTCTGGTAATCAGGCCGGCCGAGGGATACCCTGGCAGGGATAACCCAAATGTGATGACTGCAACAGTGAAACACGAAGAACATCAACATCTACAGAATAAAACAACCATTAAAATCTTCATTCACACTACATAAGT
Organism: Protopterus annectens; assembly: GCF_019279795.1. NCBI lineage: Eukaryota > Metazoa > Chordata > Ceratodontiformes > Protopteridae > Protopterus > Protopterus annectens. The sequence continues at coordinate 753,160,015 of NC_056725.1, read as the reverse complement.
ATTAAAATCCATTAGATACTGGAACTGACAGTAGTACATGTACTACTATCATGTACTACTGTCATGTACTACTGACAGTAGTACATGACAGTATGAGATTAAACCGAAGAATACACGTCATAAACAAAGAATGTATTGCCAGCATTAAGCCTTGCTAAGTAGTACATGACAGTATGAGATTAAATCGAAGAATACAAGCCACAAAGAATGTATTGCCAACATTAAATCTTGCTAAAATACCTGCTTGAACTGATTTTATACAGATAATGTATTGGCAGTATTAAATCTTGAACTCCTTCTTGTACTACTATTATGAGATGCAAACCGTGATGCCTTATTAGTAATGCATAACAAATGTAAAGTAGTTCATCACACTAAAAAAAAAAAAAAAAAAAAAAAAAAAAAATTAATTAGTGCCACCTACTGGTCCCAATTAAAATAGCAACAATAAAATTCATGTTTAAGCCAAGACAACTTGAACTTAAAAGAAAACTTTACAAAGTGCTCATGCATATGTACAGTTATGTCGGCTAGTCACACACATTTAGAATACCTACATGGAGCTGCTCACAATTTCTTAATGGGCTAATTAAAAATAATAAATTATATGTTAACTTCATAATTAAAATTCCAAATTGATTTTATTGTACACGTTAAAAACTGTAATTAATGAAATTAATAATATTTACAAATTACATAATATGTTAAATTGACATTTACGTATTAAAATGTTAAATAATATATATTGCTACGTAAATTTCCTGAGTAAAATATTAAGTAGTAAAATGTTTTTATTAAATTTAATTGGGATCAAATAGTCTGGGGTCAAATCATCCGGGGTACTAACTATACAATAAATATTTTCATAGGCAATAAATGTGAATTTAATTATGAAAGTTTATTTAATTGCATTGGGGTCAAACTGTCCGGGGTTGTTTTTGTTGCTTTTTGGACTCTAGAAATCACTTGGTTAAGTGTGCATACCTGTAACAAGCTTTACAAATTAGTTTCTTTCTCTGGGTCCAAAGCAAGCTTTCGCAGGTCTATTCTCCAGGAGTTTCTGGACTCTCAGTTCTTTTCCTGCCCCCTTTTTTCTAAGCTCTGACATTTGTTTCATATAGCTTAGGCTACTGCAACAGTGATCTTACAATGAACATAGTACAGTTGTGTAAGCAAACTCGCCAGAACAGTAGATGTTTGAATACATCACTGTTGCAGTAGCCACACCTCCCTCCACCCCCCCCCTTTTCTGGTGTGAATTTATGTGCTTCCCTGTTTTCTTAGTAACATATCTAGCTTCTAGCTGTCAGCATAGTTACAGGTGATTACTGCACTGGTGGTAGAGCAGTTTTAATATGAGAATTTAATATTGCTGTGAGATTCACCACAGTGTATTGTTCTGTGTGAGCTGGCGGTGTTCTTTTTAGGAGGGGTTCTACTTTTTTCAACTATGATTTGACTAGTGTTGCCACCTACCTGTTTTTTGTTTTTCAACTATCTGGAAAGCAAACTGATTGTCCAGTAGTCTGTAAACCAAAGTACAACTCTGCTACACTGTTTCAAAAAAAGACCCAGACTATCGGAGTTTGTTAAAGCAGCGGATTTAGTATACTTTTTTACAGAAAAACACAGTGAATTGGCAGGAAAAAATGCATCACAAATGGAAAAGAGGGTGTTCCTCATCACCCGATGTGACAATGATCTCACAAACTGGGAGAAAGTAGGCAGAGAGAGGGGTGGCGATGAGTGCGGTTATGGGAGGTGCAAGGGGTGGGCCTTGATCTGGTTTTGGCCACAATGAAAGGTAGCAACCCCAGGTTTACCTATGGAAGCATAGGTCTCAACCTCTTAAGTGGCCAATGGGAACACAGACCCTAGCAATGTGTGACAAACAGGCAAAATGTGGAAGACCCTATTTTTGCACTGCACGGAAATGCACCACTTCCATGAGACCTAGTTGAAGTGGGCTTTCTGCCAGAAGTACTGAGTTAGTGAATACTGTACATTTTTTAAATTATGTAGGACACATGTCAAATAAAATAAAAAGTAATCAGAAACCATTGTTAAAATGCAATATACGCAGTAGCCAATAGTTGCATAACAGTATTCAAGTGCGCCTCATTGCAAAGTTTAGAGTAATTGCCAGTTTTCTCCTCATTTTTTCCACAGTTCTAGTATATATAATATCAGCATGGGCAAGCCAGGTATATGGCATATACACTGTAATTTATAGTTTTTTAAAAGTTATTTTGTGGAATGAGGCATTTGAATTTAATTTAAAATGTGGCACATTTATTGTGGTTTATGGTTACAGGTAATTTTTTGTTAGAATAACTGAACAACTGCTAAGCTATTTTTTTCAGTAACAACAACAAAAAAAATAAATAAAAGTACTCTGCCAAACACATTAATACTTTATATTGTCAGGTGAGGAACTACACTTGTAGCAATAGATTTTATTCTGGAAAATGGTATACATTTCCAGAAATCCTGGTCATCCAGATGCATTGCCTTGGCTAGTTTAACCTTGAAAATTCTAAAGACCTTTTATGGCTATCTCTTCTACTAAATCACAGAAACAAACCCACACATTTTGGCCACATTAAAAATGAGTATGATAAATCCTTTCTCCTCTTCAGTAAATAAAGTGTCATATGTTGCTTATATCTCTTCATTAGATCCACTGAAAACGGGCTTCTAGCCCAGTCGGACACTACCTGGTAATCAAATGTAAAATAAATAAATATCAGTAGTCAGGCACAAAAAAGTTCACTCATTTTCTTGAAGATGTGACTTACTTGACTGGTTTCTATACTGGTTCATAGGTTAGTACTATGTTATCTGCCCTTGTGGGTCATTCGGAGCCTAGCCAATTACCCCCTGTGAGGATCAATCCCTGCATCATGTGCCTGTAAGGTAAGCACCTTAACCATTATGCCAACCTCCTACTAGGTTATCTGCCCTTGTGGGTCATTCGGAGCCTAGCCAATTACCCCCTGTGAGGATCAAACCCTGCATCATGTGCCTGTAAGGTAAGCACCTTAACCATTAGGCCAACCTCCCACTCTGCAATGCCAATTGGCTATAACTGTGATATACAAGCCACTCAAAAGTCACAATGCGGAGCAATGGATGCTCAATGCAGAACAGTGGAACAATGGGCTTAATTGATGACAAATGTGGTGCATTCTGCACAATCCAGAGCACTTGGCTGCTCAGTATGGAGTTGGTATATATAATTTTGTGGGGTATGAGGTGGGCTTTCCCCTGTACATTGGGTGGTAGGAGGGCAAGTTTTTATTTTTTTTTTTAGGATTTTCAGCTCACCATTTTTGTTATTTAATTTTCAATAAATGGTGAGCTGAAAAACAGATAATTGACAGCTCACAGGTAAATCCTAGCTGTTAAGGGATCTAGCCTTCTTGTTGTGAGGCAAGTCAGCACTGAAGACCTGATGCACTAGCCACTGTTTTGTCTTGCAGCTCTCAAGCTATGCAATGGCTAGGGTACATGGAAGATGCCCTAAAGCTTTGAATGTTGGCTAGCTGGGCCAGTCCTTAGCAAGACAAAGGTTCATAGGTGTTTACTAGGCTAATGGCCTGGAGCCTTTACAAGCCTAGCCCATAGGATTACCCTGGCATCTTGCCACCTGACCTTAGTTTCCAGTGCCTCTGTTGAGTAGAGCCACTGGAGTGATCCCCGGGGTGAATTTTCTATTTCCCATCCACTCATCAAGATTTCTCTTGAAGAGGGCCAATGAGGAGCTCTGTTTGACATGTATGGGAAGTCTATTGCATAGCATGGGCAGTCTATGGGTTATGAACCTGTCCTTCCAGCTTGTTCTGTTGATTGTGGTAATGAGGATGAGGTCTCTGGAGCATGTGGTACGGAGGAACTGGGATTTCTTTAGATGTAGCATTTCTAACAGAGCTGGGTCAGGCATGGGTTTGTAAGTCAAGCAGAGATCACCTCTAAGTAGGTGATATGAGACAGAGAATAGTTTAAGTTTTTTGAGTCTGTCCATATAGGACAAGTGTTTAAGGCCTATAATCCTCCTTTTGAGGTACTTTTGTGGCCTCTCCAGTTGCTGCAGGTGTCTAGTGAGGTACATGCCAAATGGGGCATTGTACTCGATGACTGGCCTAATGAGGGAAGAGTAGAGGGAGACAATGACCTCTTTCTTCCTGGATGCCAAACCCTTACTAATGAGATGGTACCACATAGAAGGACTTTCTGACCACAGTGGCAATGTGGTGATCAAAAAGGGAGGTCACTGTCAACCTGTGTTACCAGATCTCTTATAATGCCTTCTGTGTTCAGTGGACTACCATTGATGTGGTAATTCATGGGAACCAGGTTTTTCCCAAAGGGGATAATGACACATTTTTTGGCATTGAGCTTAAGGCCATGGTTCTGATACCAGTCACTGGTCTCAGTGAGGCCCTTCTGTAGGATGTCAGCATTACGTGTGGAGTTAATAATAGCTCCGAACTTGCAATGTCAGCAAACCTTGTCAGCCAGAGTCCCTTCATGTTGGCCTGGACTTCAGAGAAGTAGATACCGAAGAGGAGAGGACCCAGGACTGAACCCTGTGGGACTCCAGTCGTGACTGGTTAGCAGTCTGACTTGGAGTCAGCTACTTTCACACTGTGGGTTCTATTTGTGAGCCAGTTTGCAATCCACCTAATGATATAGGGGTTGATGTCTAGCTTAGTGAGTTTTTCTATGATTCCTGACTGGGAAATAATATCAAAGGCCCTGGCTAGATCAAGGTAGGCTGTATGAACCACCTTGCCTTTATCCACAGCTCTGGTGACTGACACACAGAAGATGACCAGGTTGAGCAGGCATGATCTACCCTTCTCAAAACCAAACTGTGTGGGATCCAGACTTTGGAGATTTCCTATAGCCTTGTTTATTAGGTCCATGATAATGCATTACATAGCTTTGCATATCAGGCTTGTCAGGCTAATGGGGTGATAGTTCCCAGGGTCTGTAGTCGCTCCTCCTTTGTGGAGATGGATCACTATAGCAGTGCACCATTTGGTAGGGACAAAGCCTGAGGTAAGGCTGTGATTGAACAGGGCACACAGGTGAGGTGCCAGTTCACTCTGTAGTTCATGTAGAACACAGCCAGGGATATTGTCAGGTTCCATAGATATTCCATAGATATTGGTCTTGGACAGCGCTGTTTTAACCTGTGCAGCAGTAATACTGGGTGCCTGGCAATCTACTGCCGTTGTGACTGGTCCTTTGGTGGGGGAGAGAGGGGTAAAGTTGGCACTGAATCTGTCCGCCAGTATATTGGCAATATCTGCTGGCTCGGTATAGGGGATACCATTGTGCAGTAGTTCAGAGCAAATCTGGGTGTTACTGTGGAGATTCTTTACATAACTATAGAAAGCCTTGTGGTTGTCTTTACTATCTGCTGCAGTTCTGTTTTCATAGCTAGCTTTATAGGATTTGATGAGGGATCTCAACTTTTTGTTGAGGCTGATAAGGGAGTTTGTGCAGTCTTGGGACTTCACCTTATTCTGCATCAGTTTCCTCCTTCTGTTTTAGAGTTTGTTTATGGCAGGGGACCACCATATTGGCTTCTCTTTTTTGGAGGAGAGCATCTTGGTTCTTTTGGGTATGGCAAGATCCATGCATTTGTGTACATGTTCAAACAGTGCATTGGTGTATGATTCGGCAGCCATGCAACTATTCTCCATTTGCATGGGTGCCGTGAAGTTAGCTACTTCTGTTTTTAGGAGCCCAAAGTTAGCTTTGGAGATGTTTTTCATGGTGGTTACCTTTGCAGGGGGAGTGGGAGGGATGTGGATTTCCAAGGTGATTTGCTTGTGGTCAGATCTAACCAGGGAGGAATTGACTACTGGTGTAGAGCAATGGTCACCATGATAGTAATGACCAGGTCAAGGATGTTGCTACCTCTAGTGGGGGTAAGAATAAACTGGTCCAAGGCACTGGAATTAATGAATTCCAGGAAACGTTGGGCAAGTGTATTGATACATGAGGAGTTTTCCAGGTAATGGAGGGGTAGTTGAAGTCACCCAGTATGAGAGTGTTATGTTGGACCCTAATATTCTCCAGGGTGCTTAGGAACGTGGATTATGAGTTTTGGGACATGGTTGGGGACCTATAGCAGGCTATGACCTGAATCGCTGTTTGCCCAATGTTAGCTGCACCTGAAATATCTTTGATGCGTTATGTTGGGCTACCAGTCTGGAGGTGTGTGCATCCTTTATGAATATGGAAAAGCCACCACCTTTGGAGCTTCAGTCCAAGTTCTGGGGCTGAAAGGTGTGGAATGAGTTATAGTCTGGTAATGCAATAGTGCTTTCTGCTGCCCTGAACCAGGTTTCTGTTACAGCACAAATGTCGATGCTCTCCATTTTAAGGAATGCTTCAAGCGAGTGCATTTTGAGATTTAGACTTCTAGCATTGAGCAGCATGACCCTCAGATTGCATTTGTTTGTAGCTTCTATGGTGGTAATTTGGTCTTTGGAACACCCCCTAAAAAAGGGATTATAGGGGTGGCAAGAGCCTTGGCCAGTATTGGGAAGTCCAGGGGTGACAGATGCAGGCTATCTCTGGCAAAGCATCAAGGTCAGTCAATCATGTCATCCCAGGCAGACAGATACTGGATCACCTTAGAATGACACCAGAAACTTAGCCATTTGTTGAAATCAATCATTTTCTTCTTGTACTGTGGTATCATTCTGGGTAATGGTAGGAGGCTGCTCAGGGCTAGGGTTATACCCGCCTGGACTACATAATCCGAGAGCTCCTCTATGCCTCTTTTCATGTAGTCCAGGGAGGTACATCTCAGGTTATTCACACTCAGATGTACAATGACAGAATCATATTTGTACCTGTTGTTGAGGGACTTGAGAGTGTGCGTTATGTGGCGGATCCTGGCACCTGACAGGCAGTTGACTGTTACTTTCTCCTTATTCATCCTAGTGAGTGGGACATCAGTGTGCCTTACTATCGAGTCACCTATGACTAGTGTGTTGGGCATGCCTTTTTGCCTTAGGGGCGTTGGCTGAATGGCATACTGTTTAGGAGAGTTATGTACCTTGTGATTAGTGTTGTGTTGTGGTGGTCGAGTGCATTTCTGTCTTGGAGGTCTCTGCTGTTTGGGTAGATTTTTATTGAAAGCCTCCGTGAAGGTGGGTGTGTGGTTTGTGTTTTTATGTGAAGGCAGTGCTGGTGTGTCTTCTGGAGGGCTATGTGTTCCATGTGGTGTGGTGCAAGTGTTGACCATCTCCTCTTGACCAGCTATTCCGGTCTTGGCTGGGGAGTGCATGGTTTCCAGTTTGGATATATAAGTGCATCTCTCACAAGTCTGAGTGTTGGGTGGTAAGAGGAAAGGACTGTCAGTGTACATGAGGCAGTTGCTACATTGCCTCAGGATGCCCAAGTTCACCAGGTTAATAGGAGAAAGTACAGGGCAATGACCTTTAGACATGCCTGGAGGGGTGGGCATTAATAATAAGTACTGGATCTGTTTCCCTGTAGAATGTTTAGTGCTGGTATCACTTTTATGTGCTACAATAATTGCTACAAGAAGTCTGGTAAAGTGCTAGACTAATAAGCTAGTAAAAGTGCAGCAGAGGAGAGAACTAGTAGATCTAAGGGAAAAATTGAAGAGCAGACTTTTTGGTACCGTTCAGAAGCTTACAAACAGTCCTGGATACAGCAAATCTGTAAGCTAGATAGGCTACCTACTGCTTACCACTCCCACTGATAAGCTAGAAGGCTTCCCTCTGACACAGAAAGGCTTGGGGGGCTCAGAAGCTTACAAACAGTCTTGGATACAGCAAATCTGTACCTGGACTTGAGTCATTACAGGAAAGGTGGGAAACAGCTGAAATGCAGGCTTTTAAACCAGAAAGTTGACAGAAATAGAAAAAACTGACCAAATGACCAATAAACTACCATTTCTGGGCTAGAAACCACTCATTTTGTGGTAGATAGGCTGCCTAGCACTTACCACTCCCACTTATAAGCTAGAAGACATCCATCCAACAAAGAAAGTGGGGGGGGGGGGGCTCAAACGTTTACAAACAGTCCTGGATACAGCAAATCTGTATTTGGACTAGACTAGTTTACAGGAAAGGTGGGAAACAAGTGCAAATGTGGGCTTTTAAACCAGAAAGTTGAAAGGGATGGAAAAACTGCCCAAACGGACAATAAACTACAATTTCAGGGCCAGAAACCACTCCTCTTGTGGTAGATAGGCTACCTAGTGCTTACCACTCCCACTGATAAGCTAGAAGGCTTCCCTCAGACACAGAAAGGTCTGGGGAGGCTCAGAAGCTTACAAACAGTCCTGGATACAGCAAATCTGCATCTGGACTATACTAGTCCAGGAAAGGCGGGAAACAAGCTTAGAACTTTTTTTTTACAGAAATCAGCTAAAACAGCAGTAAAAACAATTCAAATGCAGTGCAAGCTAGCACACTTGAGTTTGTAGCAATATTAAAGCAAATACAGTTGAAATAAATGCAATTAAATTAAAAAATGACTAAAAACAAGTGCAGAAAGCAGTAAATTAGGAAAAAATCAAAATGGAAGCACTTAGTGTATCAGAAAACAATGCAAGCAAATATCTAATTCAGTCAAGCAAAAATTAAGACAGTGCAAACTCTGAACAGTTAAAAAGTGCCAAAATTATACTTATCAGCTCTATATTTTCATATTGTTTGAGAAACATACGCAGTCAAAACACAAGGAGATTCTAGCAATGGTATGCAGGACTTAAGGTTTTGTTAAGGGTTTGTCCACAAGAGTGTAGACCACAAGAACTTTCTTAAATGTAAAGTAACTCACCTGAAGCACAAGTGCTAAGACCAAAGCTTAGAATGCTTAGAATAACAGATACATTTTATTAGGCTACTAACAAGCAGTATTAAATGCAGCAGAATAAAAGCACTCAAACACTTAAGAGCACACAGCAGAAATAAGGTAATAAAGTATGAAGAACACAGTTACAGTAAAGGCAGCTGAATAAAGTGTACAATTTTTTTTTTAAGTGGAGAGGGAGGAATGGAAACAGAAGTGTTCAAAGTCAAAGAAGCAAGGGGGTAGTCCTGCCCAAATAATCTCACTGCACTATGTTGAGTGATCAAATGAGATTGGACTGGGGGCAGTGACTGTTAGAAAAATATGTATTAATATGTGTTTGCTTAATGACAAATTAATAATCAAGTGTTTTTAATATGCTTTTCATTCTATTTCTTATGCACTGTGATTTTTATAAATTGAGTTTCATATGAGGCCGAAAATAATCCTTATTGAAACTGCAGCATGCTTACTGAAACTTGCAAGTTGCCCTCTGACCTAGTAACTGCTAGCACAGCAATATTCTTGTTTATGCCTTGTGGAAATGTACTTGAAAAACAGGTGTAAATCTGCTAGGTCAGAAGCATATGAATAGACAATATACCTTTGAATAAATGTAATGATTTCAGACAGACAGCTTTGTTCAGAGGATGGGAACCTCTGCAGCTGCAATAGTTAGAGATAAGTTAGACAAAGGCTTTTTAGAGTAAAGAACTGCTAGCATTGTGTTCGATTTAGCTATAGTATCTTGAATGTAACATAACATGTATCTAACGGAAAGTAACCAAGGCCATGTTGTTTTCCTCAGGATGTTTCACATAAAAATTGTTTAAATCAGCAGAAAATCATGGGAAAGATGGTCAGCAGATGATGACCAAAAGGTGGTAATTTGTTACGTCAGCATGGTAGGACAGGATTAATTTGATAACCTATAAAAATGAATGCATTTCCTGTTTCTGGTTAGACAAACTCTGTATTAGCACGTTTTTGTCTCCTTGCTGCAAGATTAAAGTGCCTTAACCTGAACCTACCATGTTTTGATCATTTTTAAAGTATATTTTTCCTTTGAAAAATTGGTCCTTCGGACCGGAAAACGTATCTCTCGCTCTGGACCTAGGTCAGAATTGGGCCCGGTGGCATGCATCCGTATGGAGAAGAGGCCAAATCAGCTCTTCTGCTTTGAAAGACCTCCGACTGAATTGTCGTTCGAAAGAGGCCAGCCACTGTTTCTGATCTGGGATTGGAGGACGAGTCAACGATCCAGTGGATCAACTCACTGAGGGTCAGGTAAGGAGGAATTACCTTATTTTTGTTTCGAGATCAGGGACTAGTTACAGAATTATTCTTTTTTTTGTCAGGTAAATTGTTTATGCAAATTAGAGACAAGAAGAAGATATTACTGTTTTTTGTCATAGATCAGGGAAACATAATAGGTAGACAGTTATTCTAGATAAACTGTAAGTAAAGGTGTAGACTTGTGGTACCACGTGATAGAAAGGGTTATGTAACAACTTACAGCTTAGCTAAGACACCAATGGGAAATCAGTGCACAAAAAGTTCCCGGGACACGCCCCAAACTGAAGACGCGAAGTATATGCAATTACAGCGTTCCGATAATGTTAAATATTATACCAAATGGGTCAATAAGTACAAATTCGAGGGTAATTTAGATAAACTCGCACTTATGAAACTTGTAAAACAGTTAAAAATAGACGCAAAAGGTAAATTAAAAAAGCAGAGACAATTAGGAGTCCCTCAGGCGCACAGGTGGCTTGAGGAAGCAAATCGTAGGGAGCAAAGAATTAAAAATTCAAAAACTATGTTTTTAGACAAAGAAGATGATAATTTAGTAATAGTGACGGCCCCTCCTTTGCCCCCTCCACTTCCGTTACCAGAATATGAAGCGAGTGGACATGTTGATCCACCTCCGCTATACCCAGCGGTCTCTGTAAAAGCACAACCATTTGTTAGGGATCCCATCGAGACCAGGTCTCGAACACACGACTTGAGGAGGGAAATTGAATTAAATGAGTTAAATAGAGCATCACAAGCTATGCGCGAAGAAGAAATATGTCCGCTCAAAGAAGTACCGAATCCTCAGGCAGGACAAGATCTGACTATTTTAGTTTATAGACCGTGGACACCGGAAGATATCCGGAAAGCCACAGAAGGTATTCCCCACCCAAAAGTGAATTTTAGGAAGTTTTTGGAAGATTTACAAGGTATGAGATTAAGTTACCATTTGAATGGAGAGGAAGTAGAAAAAGTAGTTAGACAAATTGTAGGTCCAGATTGGCACATGATTTGTGGCAGCTGGAATCCTCGTGACGCACAACTTAGACCACTCCCACATACTGACACAGAACTGGATGGCAGAGTGAAAGGTCTGACAGACCGAATCTCTGAAAAGTGGAAGCCTAGAGCTGATTGGACTTGTATCAATCAATGCATACAGCAGGAAAAAGAGACAGTAGATGGGTACTATGGCAGATTATTAGAATGCTTTAACAATCATAGTGGCATGACAGTTCCTGAAAATCAAGCAAATGATTCCCCGTATGAACAACAATTGAAAAGCATTTTGAAAGGGTGCATTGCACCTATTAGTAGCTTCATTACGAAGCATATGATAGATCATCGAACAAGTAGGTTACAAGCCTTACTTGAATATGCTAGACATGCAGAAAGGCATTTTAATAGTAAAAAGAAAAAGAAAACCCAAGTATTTTCAGCAGAAGATGGGTCAAAAGTATTTGTAGTACAAACTGGGAAAAAGGGCAAGAAAAATACCCAGGGAAATAAACAATCTGACAAACGATCAGAAGATTTCGAAGAAAGAAAGAAAAAGGGTGAGTGTTTTAAGTGTGGGAAAAAAGGACATTTAGCAAGGGATTGCAGGCTAAATAAGAAGGCGACTACAGAAAATAGGGAAGATGAGGAATGACTATATGATAGTCAGGAATCATTGAGTGAAAATGAGCAGGAAAAGGCAAGTGTAAATGTGATAGCAGGAGAAGAGGATGTGACACAAGGGGTAGAGGATGTATATGAATACACAGACGTAGAAGAAAATGAAATTTTGGACCTAGCTCTTTTGAGCTTAGATCTTTACTTAGCAGACACAAAACCAGAAGTGACACTTCTGGTAGAGGGGAGGGAAGTAAAATTTTTGTGTGACTCAGGAGATTCACGCACCCTGATACACCCTTCCAAACTACCGGAAGATACAGAATCACCAGACTATATATTAGTGAAAGCAGCTAATGGACAACTATATCGGGAGCCACTCTCCCATGACATTACAATAATAGACCCTGTTTCAGGGATGACTCAGAAAAGTAAAATTGTAGTTTCTGCAAAATACCCAGTGAATCTTTTGGGTAGAGATTTAATGCAGATATTTGGCATAGCAGTAGTTCCAGCCATGCAGGGTATGGAAGCACACCGACAAATGGACACTTTTGTAGTGCGACTGGAGGGTGAAATGCATTATTGGTACAGCCAGGACTTGGTTACAACTGGTCCAGGGGCAGTAACCAAAGAACTAATGAATGTAGCTATCAGCAAGTTCCCCTCCCTCGACATTGACAAACAGCATTTGTTGCATTGTACTCTATATTACTGTAATAGACCAGGTCCTGATAAAGATTCTGAACTAGAATTGTTTCAAAACCATGCAAATAGGCTGGTATTGCGAAATTTGTACTGGGACACAGAAGGGAACAGTGTAGCAAGCTGTTCATTGCCCCAGGAATTTTTAACACTCTACAAATCTAATCGACTGCCCCATATTAGTTTGACTAAGAATAAAACTCTAAAATGGGCGGACTTAGGTGAAAAAGTCATGAGGTGGGAAAAACAGACAGAATTAGAACTCTCAGAACAAGGAGTACAGAAACAGAAATTGAATTGGATCACACAGACACACCCAGCTGTACACTCACAGGCTAGTGAGGATAGCTGAGTATTACTATTGTTAGAAGAAGAGGAAAAAGCCTTGCGAGACATACCAGACATTCTCTGGTCAGCAGGGAAATCAGATGTAGGATTAATATGAACAGCAGGACCAGTTACCATAACGCCAAAGTCAGCTTTTAGGCCCCAGAAAAGACAGTATCCCTTGAGAAAGGATGCAGAGGTGGGAATCAAACCTATCATAGCAGCCTTACTCAAGGAAGGAGTCTTAATAGAATCCCCTGATTCACCGTGTAACACACCCTTATTTCCTGTCAAGAAAGCAAATGGGGAATGGCGTATGGTCCAAGATTTACATGCAGTGAACAATGCAGTTATACCTAGAGCACCAACGGTGCCAGATTCACATACCTTACTGAATGATTTAAAGCCAGAACAGAAATATTTTTCAGTGGTAGACATAAGTAATGCATTCTTCTCGATACCGATACACCCTGACAGCCAATATTGGTTTGCATTCACATTTCAGGGAAAGCGGTATACATATACCAGATTACCACAGGGGTATTGTGAAAGTCCAACGATATTTTCACAAGAAATGGCAAGCAACCTGGCGGGATTTATCCCAACGAAAGGTAGTCAGATTCTACTTTATGTAGACGATATTCTGCTGGCAGCCCCCACCCAGCAAGAATGCAAAGAAGACACGATAGCTTTGTTACCATTTTTAGCTAATCAAGGTCACAAAGTAAACAAAGACATGTTACAGCTTTGGAGAAAACAGGTTAAATACTTAGGATATGTAATATCCAAAGAAGGTAGAATATTAGATGAAGACAGAAAAACAGCGATTTTACAAGCACCTAGACCAACTACCAAGAAGGAAATGATGTCCTTCCTGGGAACTACTAATTTTTGTCGGAGTTGGATACCAAACTATGCTTTGGAATCTGCTCCACTGGCCGATTTAATATTTAAAAAGCCGATGGCTGCACAGGATTTATTACAATGGACATCTGAAGCAGAAGCAGCTTTCTGTAAGCTGAAACAATTAATAGCATCATCCTTAGTTTTAGGATTACCAAACTATAACAAACAGTTTATTCAAACTGTGGATTGTAAGCAAGGTTATATGACATCAGTGTTGACACAGCAACATGGGGACAAACAACGCCCCATAGCTTATTATTCATCACAGTTAGATCCAGTGGTGCGGTCTCTGCCCCACTGTGTACAAGAAGTAGTTGCAGCTGCAATGGCAGTGCAGGCTTCAGCCTCAGTAGTATTGTTCCACCCTCTCACATTGAGAGTGCCTCATGCAGTCGCAATCATTTTACTGCAAGAAAAAGTAGCATATCTTTCTCCAGCTAGACATCTTTCCTGTATGACCATTCTGTTGGGCCAACCTCATATGACAATTGAACGATGTACAACTTTGAATCCGTCGACTTTGCCTCCAACCCCTGTAGATGGCAAACCGCACTGCTGCCTGCAGGAGATTGAGCAAAAGACACTACCTAGACAAGACCTTACGGATGTTCCCTTGGATGATGCCGAGGTGACATGCTATGTGGATGGCTCGTGCAGGAGGGATCCTACAGGACAGAACCTAGTGGGGTATGCAGTCGTTTCTGATACTGAAACTTTAGAAGCAAAATCTTTGCCACACAACTTATCTGCACAAGCAGCAGAATTGATTGCCCTAACAAGGGCATGTACCTTAGCAAAAGGTAAGAAAGTAAACATCTATACTGACAGTCAGTATACTTTTTCTACTGTACATGTTTTTGCGCAACAGTGGAAAAATAGAAGAATGATAACATCTATTGGTAAACCAATTAATCATGCACAACTTATTTTAGACTTGTTAGACTCAATTCAGTTACCTAAGAAAGTAGCTATTTGCAAATGCGTAGCTCATACAAAACAACAGGACAGAATTTCAAAAGGTAATGCACGAGCTGATACAGCTGCAAAACAGGCAGCTTCAGCCACAGAAACTTTTCTTTTGAGCAAAGAATTACAACCCTCAGAAACTTTAGATCTAGAAATGTTAAAAACAATGCAGACACTTACTACAAATCTTGAAAAACAGAAGTGGATAAAACGAGGAGCAATCCTCGAAAAGGGACTGTACATCTCCAAGGAAAAGAAACCAATTTTGCCATCTAATTTATTTAGATATGCAGCATTGTTGAGCCATGGGCAGAGCCATGTCTCAGCAGGGGGGATGGTACAGTTAGTGAATCGAGTGTTTACAACTTATGGGTTTACAAACTATACAAAAAAATGTTGTGCAGTATGCCATGTTTGTAACAAGCATCTTGCACAAGGGGCATTGAAGCCTAAGCGAGGGAATTTTCCAACACCACCATATCCGTTCCATACCATTTGTATGGACTTCATAGAATTGAATAAATGTGAGAATAAGAAATACTGTTTAGTTATTATAGACATGTTTTCCAAATGGGTAGAAGTGTTTCCAACTAAAAACCCAGATGCAGCTATGGTTGCAAAGGTCCTTGTTAAAGAAATTATACCCAGATTTGGGATACCGGAAAAGATTTATAGCGATAACGGGACACATTTCGTGAACCAAACAATTCAGCAACTTAGTCGTTACTTCGGAATATCATTGAAGAATCACTGTGCGTATCACCCCCAATCTGCAGGACTAGTAGAGAGGCACAATGGGGTACTGAAGAATAGACTTAGGAAACTGATAGACGAGACACAGAAAAATTGGGTGCACACTTTGCCTTTAGCACTGTTGAGTATGAGAACTGTTCCAAATGTAAAGGGATTAACTCCTTTTGAAACTTTGTTTGGGAGGGCATATTATACACCTCAGTGGAAACCTCTCATATCTACAGAGCAAGAGGCTGACAGTTCACTTTCAGGATATATGAGGAGATTTTTGAATAACAAACTTTTGCAGTTAAATTCTGTTTCAGATAAAGAGCAACCGAAATCGGAAGCACCAGTAGCCCCAGGCACTTGGGTCTGGGTGAAGATTACGAAGCGGAAGAACTGGAGCTCTCCGAAGTGGGAAGGTCCATACCAGGTACTGCTGTCAACACCCACCGCAGTCAAAATCACGGAACGAGCCTCTTGGATCCATTTGACGCACTGTAAACTGGTTAAAACTTTGAACTGGACAAAAACCTTGTTACTGTTGCACAACAAGAACAAAATGGCCAGATACAGAGTGAGTAGAGACACTGAACAATTTCAGAAAACTTGTATGGTTGTTTTTGTTGCAATATTGATCACACTGTTCTTTTTGCTGTGGCCATACTTTTTCCCTGCCACAAAGGTTGAACTGATTAGACATAATGAACCAAACATAGACTGGCATCCGAACTTTAACACTTATCAGGCAATTACACGTGTATACGCAGAGACTTTAAATGTTTCGAACTGCTGGGTCTGTACGGCCATACCAACAGCATACGGGGGTTTGTTAATGACTGCTATCCCCCTAGGGGTCAATGAGACCTGGGAAAATCTGTTTTTTGACACAGTTGCTATTAAAGCACAAGATAAGGTAGCGCTGTATTTGCCTGTGACACAAAAGGGAATTGTATGTTTTTATAAAAATGACTCCATCCAAGTTGGGTGGAGTAAATGTAATGTTACTGTACAATACAAATGTTATAGAAAACCAAATGATTTGAGTGGATCTTGTAGTACAGATTATGACTCATTTTTAAAATCTATGCATAAAACTCTTGATCAGGTACAGCACAATCCTGTACTTTTCAAACAGTTATCAGTGATAGATAAGAAAATGTTTCATGCAGGGCAGTCTTTTCGTAACAAAGTAATGACAAAGGTAGAGGACTGTTATTTTGTATGTGGGATAAAGGCATATAAATGGTTACCTGAGAATTAGTCTGGCAGTTGTTTTTTGGGACATCTGGTTCCGGCCATCCGACACACTGCAGCCTTGCCTCAAGGGAGTATTCGAAATACTCGAGACATAACCAAACAGACTGTTAAGAAACCGGAGAATCCAGTGGGACAAATCAAAGCAGGGTGGAAAAACCATCATAATGTGGGAACCAAGCTTGTGCACATGGACTTGAGCGATGCTGTTATATCCTGGGCAGGTATATTACCCATGTATGGCGGAGTTAAATCAATCTGGGAACTGTGAAAACTGTCTAAACTTCTCGAAATAATGAGTAATGCAACTTTTTCTGCCCTTGAACTGATAACTGATGAACTGAATGCCATGAGAACTGTAGTGCTTCAAAACCGAATGGCTCTTGACTTCACCCTAGCGGCGATAGGTGGGACTTGTGCTTTAATCAAAGAAGAATGCTGTGCGTTTATCCCTGACCATCAGCATGAGATCAACGATCATCTCTAGGTGATTCAGCAAGTGTCGGCCATGACCAAACCAGGCCCAAACCCTCTGACAGAGTTTTTTCAGAATGCCTTTGGGGGGTGGGGTTCCATCTTTATGAACATACTGATTGCAATTGGGGTAGGTTTACTCCTAATAGGAGCTTGCATTTGTTGCGGAATCCCCTGCCTGAAGAAATTAATTAAGGAACTCATAGATATATCCGTATCTGAAACTATGTATCAAAGTACTGAATTTGAAGAGCTGCTAGAATGTGAGACGCTTTCATAAAAGTTAAACTGAAATGACTTTCTTAACTGCAAATCCTAAATGGAAGAGGTTAGGAAAAGAAGTAAACTGTTTATCTTTTTGAAAATAGAATAAAAAGTATTAACAGGAGGGAGATGTTAGAAAAATATGTATTAATATGTGTTTGCTTAATGACAAATTAATAATCAAGTGTTTTTAATATGCTTTTCATTCTATTTCTTATGCACTGTGATTTTTATAAATTGAGTTTCATATGAGGCCGAAAATAATCCTTATTGAAACTGCAGCATGCTTACTGAAACTTGCAAGTTGCCCTCTGACCTAGTAACTGCTAGCACAGCAATATTCTTGTTTATGCCTTGTGGAAATGTACTTGAAAAACAGGTGTAAATCTGCTAGGTCAGAAGCATATGAATAGACAATATACCATTGAATAAATGTAATGATTTCAGACAGACAGCTTTGTTCAGAGGATGGGAACCTCTGCAGCTGCAATAGTTAAAGATAAGTTAGACAAAGGCTTTTTAGAGTAATGAACTGCTAGCATTGTGTTTGATTTAGCTATAGTATCTTGAATGTAACATAACAAGTATCTAACGGAAAGTAACCAAGGCCATGTTGTTTTCCTCAGGATGTTTCACATAAAAATTGTTTAAATCAGCAGAAAATCATGGGAAAGATGGTCAGCAGATGATGACCAAAAGGTGGTAATTTGTTACATCAGCATGGTAGGACAGGATTAATTTGATAACCTATAAAAATGAATGCATTTCCTGTTTCTGGTTAGACAAACTCTGTATTAGCACGTTTTTGTCTCCTTGCTGCAAGATTAAAGTGCCTTAACCTGAACCTACCGTGTTTTGATCATTTTTAAAGTATATTTTCCCTTTGACAGTGACCATGATCAGATTTACAGCAGGGGCGGGCAAATCCAAAGCCACCAAGTTTAAGACTAAAAGAGCATTTGGGATGGGAGGGCAGGGAAAAAAACAGTGCAAACAATAGCAGCAAAGGACAGAAACAGTACAGCAAATATAAATAATAAAGCAAATATACAGCACAGTGCAAACTGAGTTGCAAAAAGTGAACTTATCAGTTTGGAATATCAGTAAGATTCCAACTCTGCTCACAGTCAGGAGAATTTAAATCTCTGCTATATCAGCTCTGCACAAATTCACAGCAGTTTGTAATGGAGGTACAACACAGAAAATACACCTCAGGCAATGACTAACAGCAAAGATGCACACAGCAGCAGCAAAGGACAGAAACCGTACAGTAAACATAACTAATAAAGCAAATATACAGCACAGTGAAAACTGAGTTGCAAAAAGTGAACTTATAAGTTTGGAATATCAGAAAGATTCCAACTCTGCTTACAGTCAGGAGAATTCAGCTGTCTGCTATATGAGCGCTGCACAAATTCACTGAAAATCTCTTACAGCTTAGCCTTCTGCAAAACAGATATATTCAAACATCTACTGTTTGGGTACATTTACTTTGTGAATCACTGGCTGTAAATCAGCATCCTTGCTGGTTTTAAGTAACAACATTCAGTGAGCTACAGTGTCCAGTTTATGAATTCATCCCATTATCAATGTTTTCTACAGAAGTCTATCAAGATACTGAAATAAATGGTTGGATATTGTTGAAAAGTCTATTTTGCCTAGAAGCAGACATTTTAACTCCAGAAGAAACACCACATATGAAATAAACATATTTTCCAAGATGCGATGCTGAGTTGTTTATATTAAGTAATAGTGCACTAGGTAACTTTCCTTCTCCCGCAGAAAAATATATAGTACAGTTATATGCGCTACTTCACATAAAAGGTTATATCATTGAGAAGCACATCCTTGTTGCAGTAACTATAACTCAGACTAGCAATCAGCCATGTCTAGACATCCATTCCCAGCCTGGTCACTTCCCTAGCAGCTAGCCAATCCATGCTTGAGGATCCATCTGCATCATTCTCTGGCCACTTGGGTATCAGACAGTTTATCAGGCCAGCCTCTTTGTGGCATCCTCTGACCTACTAAAAGAAAACCCCTATCAAACTCATGGAGTATGTTGATCATTATTCACAAACAAATTACAGTTTAGGTTACTAAATGAGTGGGCAAGGAAGACAGTGTCCAAACACTTTTGGCATGTATAGTCATCATCCCAGACAGATATGCTGAAACATTGCTCATTCCGGATCAGCAGTTCTTCTTCACTGCATTAAGGGTTCATTTGTTAAAAATGTTATAGTGTTAGTATGAGCAGCTGCCATATCACAGAGGAACAGATGGAGGGTAATTACAAAGAATCCTGACACTGTATCAGAACATCCATGTGCCACTGAGTTATTCTACTGGTATCAGCGCACCATTACGACTGAGTAAGACAGAAACCTAAACATTCTTAAGGATCTTATAAATGACAGAAAAGGGAAATCAACAGCCCTCACATGAACCAAAAGCAAGATCTGGACACTGCCCTCTGTCAGGCGGATACTTTAGGCTGTGCAGTCTAAGGCGGCTCCCATGTAGAGACCTACTCAAAGGCATCATATTGAATTTCCCTGTGTTCACTAAGATTCTCAATCAGTTAAACAGATCTAGTGAATTCTGAACTCTGGTCTTCATCTTTCCAGAGTGGATGTCTGAATTGGACAGTCATTTAGTCAGGGTATAAGTAGATTCTTATAAACCTGTGGAGAACAAAGGCAGGTGCCAACACCTTAGTATAAGTTTTTGGATGGGAAGATAGTTTGTTAACCCCATCTTAAAGCCTAAGTATAGAATATACAGTGTTTCTATGAATGAGGATGTACCAGTAAACATGTGCCATGATAAAGTCACTATCCAGGCTTCTCTTTCTCTCAAGAAAAGTAATATTTGATAAGTGGGCCATGTGGGTGTTTTGGTTCCTACACAGTGGTTGTGGATGGTCAGGTGCAGAACTAATCTTCAGTGGTCTTCTTTATTGGGGACTATGAGGATTCTAGAACAGCAGATCCTCCTTGCTTTGCTCAGAGAAGCTTTCTTTCTTTAGGAGCTTGGTTCTTATGGTTTCAATAAAGCAGGTATTATCTGCTTTGAGTATGGCCTAATAAGAGTGCCAGGCTAGAAATCACATAGAATAATGCCTGAGAGATCATGTCTCCCTTAACTAAGAATCCACAGTAAGGTTGTACAGAATCTTCCTTCCATCAAGGTTGATTGGTCCGAATCGATTCCAAAAATGTGCAGTGGAGCGGAATTTTGGCCCATTGGAATACTGCTAATTTTAGGTAAAATGTTATCTGGTTTGTAACCCGTACTCACATTTCTAAAGTGACTTCCTTTGTTTATTCCATTTTCTATGGGTTTGCCTCTTAAAGAAATGTTTGGGATTAAGATAACTCAATGAAAATAAAGGTGTTGGGATAAAACATTTCTTTGACTTGATTGGCCTTCACATTAGCTCCCTCAGCTGAGAACTAGGAGTCTTAGTTCATGGAAGCATTCATTATTTTAAACTTAACATCATCGAGGGACAAAATTAATTCCAGGAATAATGACAGAGGCCTCAGGTTTCACAGGGATGTGTGGTCAATCTGTTAATTTATCCCACTACTTTTAATGACTTTCTTTTGACCTGTGATGTCATGGTAACTTTTTTTAGTCTGCTTCAACAAAGCAACTAATCAGTTTGACATCTTGCAATATGTGCCTGATAATTAATGGTCCTAATCATCAAAGAAGAGGAAGAATGTGTCCTCTTGCAGTCTTTTGCTCAATATTCATTACATGGGAAGATAAATTCACCATCCTCAATGTCTGATGGGTTCTAATGAGCCCAATGTAAACTGAATCCAGAATTTGTCACTGGGTTCTGAATCTAGTATTTTCAGCTGTCTAGTGTTCTAAAGCATCTATACTGCCTTTTGGGGGCTGTAGCTGTGAGTTAAGGTTCCTCCAAAGGAAGAGAGCTGATCATAATATTGCTCTATGATTAGTTAAATAGCCATGTTTTTCACATCCTTGTAAGTATGGCATATCTTCTCTTGAGGTATAGAAATTATTTTAAAGATCACTTACAATGTCCATTGTTGGTTCCAGATTTAACTAATCAAAAAAAAATCCACTGACCACTGACAGAATCAAAGAGAACCCTTCTTTATAATCTGGAGTAAATCCTAAGGGCTCTTGGATCTGGTCCATGTAGAAAAAAGGCCTTATTATCATCATAGTCCCTCAGACTCACCACAGTGAGAGTCAAAAGCAGGAAAAGGAAGTGGCCTGGCTATTTAAGCAATAACCCATACCTGGGTGTGGGTAATGCTGGATTTACCCATGGTTGGTGTGGTAACAAAGACAACTGTGGGTAAATCCAGCATTACCCACACCCAGAAGTCGGTTATTGCTATTATACAATGACATTATTTAAGAAAAAAAATACTTTTCTTAAATAATAGCATTGTATAATGCCTCCATGCTGCCCTTCCACAGCTGTCTGGTATTCTACGGCAGTTCTGATGTACTGCGCATGCGTATGCTTGCGCAGTACATCAGAGCTGTGTGTGGAAGCAACGGAGAAAGCAAGATCTCCATTGCTTTTTAAAAAGTGTTTCGCTATGTTAAAGGAGTTTAACATAGCAAGATAGCTTTAAAAAAAGCAACAGAGATCTTCCTTTCTCCGTTGCTTTTTAAACCTGTCTCGCTATGTTAAACCCATTTAACATAGCGAGATTACAGCAACGGAGCTCTTCAGTTCTCCGTTGCTGTAACAAAAAAAAAAAAAAGACTTATACTAATGGAAAAAGTCCGGGCAATCGGACCTTTTTCCATTAGTATAAGTCTGATTTACAATGGGCACGCTGACCAGTCAGCATGCACGTTTTAGTATATTAATGGGGGCTCATTGTATAATTGTGGATATACACCTAGAAGCATTCACAAGAAGATGACCTCCTTGTGTGCTGGTCATTTGTGGATAGACACCCACACCCACTCTCAAATGCACATGCACACACACACACACACACACACACACACACACACACACACACACACACACACACACACACACACACCACAAACAGTGTTTGATAAGTAGAATATTTTATATTATAGGACTAGGAATCAAGTTTTATTTCTGCATGACAGAAATTGTTCCACAGATGTTCAATACTGGTAAGTGTGAACTTTAAAGTGCAACACTGAGATAGTAAAATGAAAACAAAAACTCATTTTAATACCACAATATTTTTTTGTTTTGTTTTGTTAAAACCAAAAGTATGCATGGAAAAGTAGCACATTTTCATATTTGTCTCATTATTAGAAAAAAATAGGCATATCTTTAAAAACTACACTCATTTTGTAAACACGCAAGTTCTAAACAATGGCTAAACTTGCATTAAGTTGCTATCATGTATTTATTTATTTGTTTGTTTGTTTGTTTATTTATTTATTAATTTATTTATTTAATTTGGCTTATCAATGGCCAATCAGAATATATATGTGCATGCTATACTATTCCTGCTATAGTGATTTGATTTCCTACTTTTGTCCAACTAATTGATGAGAAGCCAACTTGCCATGTTTAGCTTTCAGATGCTGAATTCCCTATTTGCTGTTTTCCATGGCAAATCACCGAGAGTGCAATTTCTAAGTGTGTAGCAGCAATAATTCACCTTTGTTATGGCATTTACCTTTTTTTCAGATTAATGCAACCATAAAGTTTGAATACAAACCTTTTTGAGGGGTGCAGGGGTGCTTGTCCACATACAAAAAATACTCAATCTTAATAATTTCATAAGCTTGACTTCTGACCAGGTGGACTTCCTGAATTGTATCTTTAGATTTAATTTGACGATTCATAAATGAAGCTATAGATCTACATGGTGAACAACTTCTGCACTCAAAGTATCCTGTTGTTTGGCTTTTAAAGTTATTTATCTTTATTAATTACACATGACAAAATATCTTTGTTTATACTTCCTTCACATAAGTACATCTGTTATGTAAAGGCAGCCCAACCATAGGACTTTTTTCTTTTGTATAACCTGGTTCTTGTAGAACACATGCCATCTAAGTTTGAATATGGTGACTAAAGCTGTACTAAGTGAAAAATATGGAAAGTAGTTCTGCTGTATCTTATTCCTTTATTTTCATGTGTTAGCCAGGGTAGAAACTGATTCCAATGGATCACTTTCACGCTCAGCCCAGGAGCTTGCATAATTTATATAACAGAAAATATTTAAATGAGTTCTAGGTTCATAAAGTCTTAAGTTTATAAGTCAGTACTAGGCTATCTGCCCTTCCAGGCCATTTTAAGCCTAGCCAATTTTACTTTTTGTACTTGAATTATCTTATCCCATTTGGTGCTAGATTGGCCTTACCCATCACATGCTAAACAACTGTATATTATCCATAGTGAGAATAACTTGAGATCATACCATAGATAATTTGAGTGGACCCATGCATGGGATAAAGTATTTAGGAGCTGCCTCTGTCCATTAGTAGTACAGGAGGCAATTCTGGGGTAAATTTTCTGTTTCCCATTCAAAGATCCAAGTTACACTTGACTATGGACAGGGATGAGATTTACATGGATTGGAAGTCTCTTCCAGAGCATTGATAACCGATGCAAAATATACCTGTCCTACAAACCTTTCTGTTGATTTTGCAGAAGAGATTTATATCTGTAGACAGAGTATTTCTAATGTCATTTGACTTGTTGATGTACGGTAAATTTATCAGTAACGGTTCAGAGGATGCCTTGTATGCCAGTCACAGATCATCTTTTAGCAGTCTGTATGATGCAGAGTACAGTGGGCTTTGAGTCAGTCCATTTCCAACATACTGTTTAAGCCTTGTATCCTCTTAGTAAGGTATCTGTGTAGGCATTGCAGTTGTTGCATGTGTCTGTACAGATAAATATCAAAGGGGGCATTATACATAAGTATCGGCCTAATCAGAGCTGAGTAAAGGGGGAAAATGAAATGACTTGGTCCAAAGACTAATAGATGGACTGTGAAACTGGCTGCCTAGACCTTTGAGCTGTCAGTTAGTTATGCTTACAGCACAATCCATTGTTTGTTACTCATGATTAAAGGGGTGATCTACATCCTCACCTGTGATTTTACTAGCACTACAGTAATAGTCCAAAGATGTTAAGAGGGAAAGCTTAAGGGCTTTATAGAAAAATTGATTTGTCTGTCGATTACTATGTAGACCAATATCTTGCAGAAAACTCTTGAAATCCAGTCCCAGTGCAAACAGCAACTCTTTCGAAGTGTACCATGATTACTATGTTACTATGTGCTACATGATGTCACAATGTACACCTTGGGTTACCCAGTAATGGCAGACAGCCATGTCAGAAATGCAAATTTTAATAATAAATGCATAGAATGATCACTTTTGCCCCTTTGAGACACTTAATTGAGAATAATTAAATTACATGCTTAAATAACTAAATCACTCATTCAGCTGATTTTTGTTTTGTGGTTTTGTTCATTTTAGTCATTTTTTTTTATTTGATTTCATTTTTTCAATGGCTTCTATTTGCATAGGAGATGACAAGCAACATTAAAAAACAAGAGGAACTCATAAATCACACTTTTAGACTGTCGTCTTATAAGCGACACTAAAAGATTTGCTGCCAGAACAAAAGGGGTGACTAGCTACTCAATTAAGGAACAACCAGAAGAAAGAAAGAAAGAAAGCTGAGCACATACAGTGCTTCAGGGAACGTGCAATAAACAATGACACAAAAATAAAGGAACTCGGCATTATTAGACCACCAAGCGATGGAGCTGAAGCAGAATACAAATATCTTGAGAAGACTGACGAAAGCAAACTAAACAAGAAGCGGCAGCCAGGTATGGTGTAAAAGGTTTCACTTGGCTACTGATGCTGAAGTTGTGTATACAAACTAAAGGACATCCTCTGAAACCAGGCTTCATATCGCAGCTGAGCTATTAAGCCTGCAGCAGGGAGCACATCATATGCTAGCAGGCGATAAGCTGTAAGAGATGCAGTTATTGTCAGAGAAATGCTTTCTCAGTGATGAATTGTACAAAACAGTTCATATTATGAAAGCAGAAGTGAAGAAATCCATAGTGTCCTGCTACGTTTACATGGCACTTGTGAACACTGCTAAGAAATACCTTTAAAAATCCTGTTGGAGCTTTGCCATCCTAAGACTTGCGTTTCAGCCTGAGTATAGTGGTAGAACACACAGCTCCCAGCTGTGGTGCATAGTTTACTCTGCCCCTGTAATGACAGGTAACTGACAATCATATGAAGGAACTGTGCAGCATGCATTTGTTTTATCTGTCAGACACTGTTCCGTCATTATAATTGCACTCCTTAGCACTATAGTGATTATTTTAGAATTGAAGAGCTTTGAATTTAGAGATACAAAATAATGCTTATCGAAAAAAATAAGAAGAAATGTCACATAACCTGGAAGACAAGCACATACATACAGCCTTGTGAACTTGGACCTATATATACACTGGTGTTTCAAGTGTTCCCTGCAATTCTTAAAGCATCTGTGGTCTTTTCCTCTCTTTTTCTTGTCAGGGTTAACTGTACTGTTTGATAACCAATATCAGGCTGGAGATCTTTCAGCATAACACTGCTTCTACTGTACACTGAGGAAAGAGATGTGTAATTCAGCATCCTTCTCTCAGTGCTGAACATATGTCAGGTGATCACACCTGAAACACAATAATATGCACAGCCCCACACTATAAATGCAACTAACACTTTAGATACAGAGAGCACTGGTACATGACTGCAGGAGTGAGAGCAAATGTTCAACTCCAGCATGAAAAGTAACCTTGGAGTCTGCGATGGGAAGATGTGCATAAGAGAGTAGTGATGCACATATTCAGGTACTGAGGGGATGGAACTGGCATCCTGGAGGTATGTCACCTCTGTAGGGGCACTGCAGGAGTATATCAAGATCAAGGTCCTAGGAGAAAAGGTGCATACTCCTCCCAGACTCATTTCAATACTCTTCAGCTGAAACTGTGTATTTTAACCATTTACATCACAGACCTTTGAAATGTTCCTGACCAAAGTGTTATCCAACAGACCTCACTAGAATGCATAGGACTGTGACAAATGGAAAATATAAGGCAACTGAGTCCTATCTCCAATATAAAACAATTATTTTATGTTCAGATTGCTCTTTAAAATGATTATTTACTCTGCCCTGCATATACTTTCATGCAGAATGTGTTTAATAAACTAAAACATTTTATTTAACCAGATACTGTAGCAAAATACACTATGAGCATGGGATTTAAAATAGAGGTGTGACATGACATTATGAGGCTGTTAATCCAGGCTCAGATGCTACATCTAAATTGCACCCACAATTTAGACCTGCAATGCATATAGGGATTGATTAAGATTTTTTTTTTGCTCTCTGCTATACTTTATTCTTACTGGTCCCCACCCCAGCACCTGTCCATGCTTGGTGTAGCAGCTGTCTTCCTTGCCCCCCAGAACTTAATCCAGCATGCTGGGCCCAGTTGTGTAACAAGTACATTGGGTGCTCATCACGTCTCATCTTCCTTTGGAGAGAAAGCATTTTACTTGAGGCCTATCCATTTTCTCCCCTATCTTGTAGTCTCAATGGTATTCCTGAGAGCTGAGCATGCACTGGAGACATGCAGCATATTGCCCCACCTCCCCAGCAGCTCAGTCATGTCTCCACCGTATTCCCCTCCTTAGTCAATCTACCTTGTGGCATCCCCAGCCTCTGCCAAGAGTCGTCACCATAGACACCAACAGGACCACTAACCCACCCTGGGATGGCTACACCCATCCCTCCCTGCCACTCTGTCAGTTGTCAGAGCCACTAATCAAACTCGGGTTGCCTGGTTTGTAGTCAAGGATTTATTCCTCAGTACCACAGGAATGTCATAAAGGGCATGGATTAAGGGAGTGCAGGATATCCATTTGACAGATGTGTATTGACATTTACACTGGCCGTCAGGGTACATATGAATTTCCTTCACACTGGGGCTCCGCCTTGACCAAAATTTATTTTACTTATTAACTTGCTTAACATTCATTAACATAATAGATAGACCAGTCCAAATTGATTTTTATTGCAGGATGACTTGGGCCATGACATAAATGGAGCTACAGACAACCAGTTAATGCAATCAGTATCACAAACTTTACAACAGGAGGAGGAAGCTACTACATGACAGATCAAAATCCCTAAAAGGGAAGGCATCTCTGATCAGTACTAGCAAAAAGCTACGATCACTCATAAAATCATCCAAGGCCAACTTTGAGAGAAAAATCGCAAAAGACACAAAAGACAATCACAAGGCCTTCTTTAGCTATGTTAGAAACCTGGGTGGAAACTCCCAGATATGCTCAGAGTTAGTCCAAAATGACACAAAATACACTGAACCCACTGACATTGCCAACATTCTGGCAGACAGGTTCAGTGCAAATTTCTCCTCCCCACCCCCAAAAGGAGAAATAACTATCCCAGCAGAGTGTAGCCTCCCTAACATCTCAGATGCCCAGGTGAGAGACGCCCTCTCTAAAGCTAAAAACACAGCATCAATGGGACTGGATGGTGTCCTGGGCTGTGTGCTACATGAACTCCAAGAGGAACTAAACCCACACATAAGGCTGCTGTTTAATCTTAGCCTTACTACAGGATACATACCCAAAGAGTGGTGTACGGCAACAGTGGTCCCACTTCTCAAAGGCGGGGCTTCTACGGACCCTGGAAATTACCGCCCCGTAAGCTTGACGAGCCTGGTCTGCAAAGCTATGTAGAGGATCATTATGGAACTCATAAACAAAGACATTGGGGACCTACAGACATTGGATCCTACCCAATTTGGCTTTGTCAAGGGCAGATCCTGCCTTTTGAACTTGGTCGACTTTTTTGAAACAGTTACTAAGGCCATTGATGAGGGTAAGGCAGTTCACACAGCCTACCTTGACCTTGCAAAAGCCTTTGACACAATACCCCACTCGGGCATTATAGACAAACTCACCAGCTTAAATGTAAACCCATATGTCACAAGATGGGTTGCAAACTGGCTCAAGGACAGAACCCACAGGGTCAGAGTTGCTGGAGCTATGTCAGACTCTAAGCCAGTCACAAGTGGTGTCCCACAGGGCTCAGTCCTGGGGCCCCTCTTGTTCGGCATTTATTTTTCCGAGGTACAGGCAAACATAGGAGGATTGTGGCTGACAAAGTTCGCAGATGACTGCAAACTGGGCGCCATAATTGATACTCCAGCAGACACAAACATCCTTCAGAGAGGCCTCATAGAAATGGATAATTGGTGCCAGAACCATGGCCTTAAGCTGAACGCCAAAAAATGTATAGTCATACCCTTTGGGAAAAACAAGGTACCGACAAATTACCACATAGGTGGTAATCCATTAAATCTGGAAGAGGTAATCAGGGACCTAGGGACCCAGGTTGACAGTAACCTCTCATTTGACACTCACATTGCCAAAGTGGTTAGGAAGACCTTCTATATTGCCCACCTTATCATGAAGGGTTTCACATCTAGATCAAGAGACGTCATTGTGCCCCTGTACTCTTCTCTTATCAGGCCAATGATTGAGTATAATGCCCCATTTGGGATGTATCTCACCCGACACCTGCAGCAGTTGGAAAGACCCCAAAAGATCCTCACCAAGAGGATAAAGGGTCTTAAACATATGTCATATGCTGCCCGACTGAAAAAACTCCAGCTCTATTCAGTCGCATACCGCCTACTCAGAGGTGATCTGTGCCTGACGTACAAGGCCATGTCCAATCCGGAATTAATGAACATGCTCCACCTCAGAAAATCCAAATCCATCAGAGCCACGAGAACAAGAGACTTAAACCTCAACACAGAAATAAATAGGACGTGCTGGAGGGACAGATTCATAACCCAAAGGCTCCCTACACTCTGGAACAGAATCCCAGTCCATGTTAGGCAGAGCCCCTCACTGACTCTATTCAAGAGAAATCTCGACGAATGGATGGGAGATCGTAGGTTTACCCCGGGGGTCATCTCTGTGTCACTACTAGACAGAGGCACAGTAAACTAAACCCTAAAAGGGCGTAGTATTCTCATCCTAAGGGGTGGTGAAAG
>NC_056725.1:753098014-753125514 GCF_019279795.1 Protopterus annectens | reverse complement strand
TCCCACATGAATGGAGGCAAATTAAAAACAAACAAAAAGCATGTATATTCTGCTGTGAGCTGGGTCTACCTTTACCAATGTCCAAATCTGTATCTGGCTTCTTCTTGTAATTTAAAATAAAAAAAAAACATGTACCTCTGATGAGAAAGCAATCCATGAAGATCTACCTGTCTACAATTCTTGACAGTGTGTAGTCATATAACTACCTGACTAGAGATTTTTGGGAAAGCACTGTGATCAGTTGCTAAGGGCAATTGATGACAGTGTCTGACAGTCTTTAGTTATAGTAATACTTGATCAGAGATTGCTGGGAAAGCACTGCAGTTGGTTGCTAAGGGCAACTTATGGCAGGTGCTTAGACTGGACAGCAATAGGATATGGATAAGTTACCTATGTCCTATTACTATGATCAGAAGAAAAAGGCATATTTTATTAGAGCACTCACATACTTTTGCTTGTCCCAGTGTGCTGCTGCCCATACTATGATGTCACATTTTTTTTAACTTGAAAGGAAAGTCTGTTCTAGAGGTGGGGTAGGTGATAGGTAACAAATCCATCTGTTCACTGCATTTTATTTATATCCTAGTGGAGATTTAAGTCCCTAGTTGTTGTAGTGGTACAAATTGACTTAGAAAAATACAGGAGCCCATGGAGGATAAGGTCCCTACAACAATGGGATGCAAGATATTGGTCATCCTACAACAATTTATAGGAAAAAAAGTAAAGGGACAGCACTTCAAGCCTTTCCTAACAGCATAGTGTCTTCAGACCAACAATCTTATTGGTTAGGAAACTCTAGGGCCTTTCTAATTCTTAATATGTCTAGACAGGTACATCCTGAATGGGGTGTTGTATTCAATAATTGGTCTAATTCGGGGACTTGAAACCTAGGTCAACAATTCACTCTCCTTTGACCACTATGTAGCAAACTTAGTCAGAAAATCCTGTTATGAGCAACTAATATCCGAATGCATATCATCAAGGTCAAAGAGCTGATCATCACTATGTATGAAGCCCTAATTACTAATTGGAAGAAAAGAAACTAACCAGGATTCCCTCCATAACTGTGAGTGAAGAGGGAAGAGCCCAGTGCTGAATCCCCACCCAGGCAATGGGTGCAGAGAAATGTGGCATATGGAAGTCCATCTCCTCGGCATCGTCCAGGGGGCCCAAGTCCTTGTGATCAAGGCTCAGCCCATGGACGGTATGAGGTCATTGGTGGCACTGGGCACATTGGTATCAGGCCTTCACAGAGTCTGGTTGTTTGTGAATGCAGTCTAAAGTGGGTGGTAAACTTCATCTAAAGCTAAACACCGGCACAAGACCAATAGGTAAAGTTGAAATGAGCTTTGAAAAGAGGGTGTGAAAACATTCAGAGGTAAACAGGTAGGGTCCACACAGTCCACCTGGATTCCCTGACTACATTATTATTTTGGAGTGGAGCATTAGCTACACTGTACATTGAGGGAGACAGGTATTTATCAAATGTCACAATACTATACTTTTTGGCATTTCATTTTAGTCTTTTTTTCATACACCACTTGTTTTTAAAGGTTACTTCTTGTTTTGATGAATAAGAATCGGGGGGATTTGACAATAATGTCCATTTTGCAGTCATCTTCAAAATGAATTAACCAAAGGTCCTAATTCTCAGTCTGGAGATTGCAAAAGCAGATGTTAAAAAACAGAAAAACATATCGGGAGAGGTCCCACTTCTGAGCCGTGAGGCACACCACTAGTTGACTTAATAAAAGAGGCACCTGCCACCTTAACTATGTGGTTTCTGTCTTTCAAACAGTTGGCTATCCATATCATCATATTTGGATCTACTTTTAAGGCACTTAACTTATTAAAGATGTCACCATGGGGAGTATAATGTTGAATGCACTGGACAGATCTAAATGAGCTGTGGGAATAGAAACTGTTTATAGCCTGTGTGACCTTCTCAAAGAAGTTAACTAAACTGGTTATGCATGACTTCCTTTTGACAAAGCCAAATCTAAGTACACTATCAGGCCCCACAAAAACAGTACTTTTGAGCTTAGAGAACACCTTCAGTACTTGTTCCTTTGTGATATTAGGAGATGTAATGGATTCAGGAATTTATGGATATAAGACAGTTGTTTCATGGGTCAAGTCTGTATTAAATTTGTCTGCTAATATATTTGCTATGTGAACTGGGTCCATGTGGGTGTTGCCATTTTGAACAAGTTCAGAATACTAGTGAGTGTTATTTCTAGTTTCCTAATGTAACACTGATGGCTTTTATTTCCAGTTCCGTAAAGTAAATAAAGAAAAAATATATAATTATCATTGACTTCAGAAGGTAATTTATAGTTTATAATTTCTTACTAGCTCTGACAGTGCTGTTTACTTTCTTACTTATAGTCCTGATTCACTATTTAATATGAGGAATTTTATATCTAGAAATGATTCCATCACTATCTCTCAAACAGAGCACAAGCAGTTAAATGGAACAATGATTTCCCTACCTTCTTGTCAGTAAGCGCTGGTGTCCCACAAGGATCCATACTAGACCCCATAATTTTTAACATATTCATCAATAATCTCTACACTGTAAAAAATACAACCCTAGTTCAATATGCTAATAGCTCGACCTTAATCTGCTCTGCCAAATATGTCTCTAAACTATACAACAATCCTTCTTATTGATTAAAACACAATTGAATAATTCAGAACTTATAAATCACAAAAAAAATGACTACATTTTACTCCACAATACATCTCTACCAAGGCAACACTATTTACTATTGTCTCTGCCAACAACACCATAAAACAAGTAAACACAAAATTACTGGGTATGATCACAGATGACCAGATGAAATTTGACCACCATGTACCATATGGTTAAAGAACTACTCAAAGGTGAGGCAGACTGCACAGAGCAAAACTCTACGTCACTGACAAAGCCAGAAGATATATAGTCTCTTCTTCATTACTGCCATCTCTCCTGTATGAAGTCTGGATGGAGACAGGATACATTCAGCAAACAAATGAGAGTAGTATTGCTGGAATTGAATTCACTCTCAACTTTTGGTGAATGCCTTCAGTCTTACCAAGAGGACATTGATATATAGACCATATTTTATATAGCATATATCATGGGCAGAAATCGTTTAAAAAATAAGAGACAGCTGGGCTCACATGCTCCAAGATAAAGAAAATGCCCAAACCTGACAGCCGCACTGGTGCCAGGACTGGAAGAAATGACAGTACAGATTCCTCAAGACACAGAAACATTCCTACAATGGGGTTAGGCCAAGCTCAGGGGGAAGATAGCTCCCTGTTGTAGAAGGAAGTTGTAGTCCAACAAAAAACACAAAAACTGATAAGCCAAAAGAGAGCCACAAAGATGAAAGAGTGGACTGTTGAGGATAAGAAAGAAATTAATTATGTTTACCATTATGCAAGAAGCACAGAATCCCTGGATAGAAGATATACAAAAAGATTAAGAGAGAAATTAGAGGAAAGAAAAATATTTTCAGAAGGAAAGCTGTCAACAGCTTCAAATGCAAATTTACGCTCATTAATACAATAGATTCATGAAAAAAAATGTATATAGATCAAGAAACCTTGGATCATTTGGAAAAAGAAGTGACTGAGGAAGTGTGGAAATATAAAGAACGAAACCTAGATATGTTTGAAAGATATAAGAAGAAACATGGACATGGGAAAGAAAGAGAGATCGAATATTGTGTAATATTTATGTAAATCCAAACTGATCAGTACAAACAAAGCAACTCCAAAGATTTTTAAAGAGAACTACAGACAAAGGCACCCAGATATAGAACATTTCACAATACCTAAAATAAGATCTGAAAGGGTAACATACAACAGAAGATTAGTAAAGCAAAAGTTAAACAGAAGCTGAAGTTATGGAATAATACTTGTGAAGTGAAGGATTTGGTGTAGAAAGTCTAACGTGGGTTATGTCACAGCTTGATGGTATAGTGAGTCCCCAAATTAAGGTGAAACAGGTGGGTTGGGAGATATCTGAAGAAGAAATATGGACATGGGAAAGAAAAAGAGATTTAATATGGGGCAATATTTATGCAAATGAGAAAACAAAACTAATCAGTAGAAAAAAAAGCTGCAGCAAAGATATTTGAAGAGAAATACAGGCAAAGTCATCCAAATATGGAAAACTTTACTATACAAAAACATAAGAAGAGAAAGGAGAAAGTAAAAAAGAAGATTAGTAATGGAGATGTTAAAGAAATAGAAATTGAAGTTGTGGATTACCTGTGAAGTGAAGGATTTAGTGTAGAAAATCCAACTGTAGTAATGTCACAGCATGATGGAAGAGTGAGTCCCCAAATTAAGGAGAAACAAGTGGAATAGGAATCATCTGATCATTTGCCAGATGAAAACACTCTGGCCCTTTCAGTAGGAAACCAGTACAAATATTCAGCTGATGTTGCACAACAAGGGGAGGAACAGGAAATGGTGACAACTCTGGCACAGGCAATGTTGTGGAGCGATAAGGTCAGTGAGTTTCCATATGAAAGAGCAACATATGACACAGGATACAAATGAAGAGAATATGTCACAGGAAGGTCTTCTGGAACTTTCTGCAGAATGCCCACAGGAAACAAATAATAAAGAATGTCGCTTCAGTTTAGAAGAAAAAGATCTAAGGGAAGAGTTCAATGATTGACGAAAGAAATAGATTACAAAAACTCAATAAGACCCAAAATGTTAGAAGTGTGATAAAACAAATGAACCCAGTAATCAAGACTATTACAGTAATTCATTTGATATAACAGAAGTAAATAGGATATACTACTGTACAGCAAAATTAATAACAGATAAAGTCTTCCTACAAAAATAAAGGACAATAAGGGAAAGGAAGGTAAGAAATCAAAATCATGGCAGTATCGAACAGAGAAAACTATAAAGCAGTTAAGACAAGAAGCATCACTGTTAGAAGCTTATAGAAGAGGGAACAGATACCAAAAAATACTTAGAAAGATAGATGTGGTAAAAGCAATGCACAGTATTAGAAGAGATCAGGATCTATTGTACACTATTGCAAATAATAAACTAAAGATATCAGTTCAAGTGATAAAACGTAGACGGTATGCTGATAAATATAAAGGAAAAACAAAAAAAAAAGCAATTTATTGATGACCAAAAAGGTTTTATACAGAGCTGGGAAACAAAGCTAAAAGAATAGAAACATGACCAAAAAAAAGAATAGACACATTTTGGAGAAATATCTATGAAGACACTGTGGAACATAAAGATGCTGAATGGATAGAAGAAGTAAAAGAAACAGTAAGAAATTCAAATGCACAGGATATGAAATGGGATGAAGTAACAGCCAGAGAAACTGAAACAAAATTAAGAAAAGCTCCTAATTGGAAAATCCCAGGCCCAGATGAGGTACATAACTTCTGGCTAAAAGTATTAACATCTTTACATGAAGATTTAGTGTGAGCAAGAACTACTTATATGTGCACCCCTGGCAGACATCATGCTGGTTAGCAACAGGGAAAATGACACTCCTCAACAGTGAACCTGCAAGCTATTTTAAAGAATATAGACCGATAACTTGCCTTCTGGCGATGTATAAACTATATACTGGAATTAACGCTGATAGAGTTTATAGTCATTCAGAAGAAAAATCAATCAAGGCAATATAACAAAAGGGTAACAAAAGTAAGTCATATGGAACAAAGGATCATTTGTTGTTAAATAAAGTCACAATGGAGAATTGTAAAAAGGGGAAGAATCTAAGTCAGGCATGGACAGATAAAAAACATTTGACAGTTTCACACATTCATAGATAAAGGAGTGTTTGCAGGTGTATAACATACACCCTAAACTGATCAATTACATTACAGTGACTAGGAAACAGTGGCAAACCACTTTACAGCTAAGCCATGATAAAGGACAATTTTTTATTCTAGGGATAAAAATCCAAATGGGGATATTCCATGGTTGCTGTTTGTCACTGCTGCTATTTTGTCTTGCCCTTAACCCATTAAAAGCTGCCTGCTTAACAGATTAGGTCATGGTTACAGTTTGGTTCCCAGAAAACAACAAAGTGTAAAGACCTCATCTTTTTGTGGATGGTTTAAAACTATATAGTTCATCAGATGAGCAGCTGAAAACACAACTGCAAGTGGTCAAAACTTTCTTAGATGATATATGAATGTCATTTGGTGTTAATAAATGAGCAAATGCAACAGGTACAACAGGAAAGCTGCAGTACCAAGGCATATCAGTTTGGGAGAGGAATATGATTTAAAGGAACATGAGCTGAAGAGGATGTTTAAATTGACAATAAAACATTAAAAATGTGAACAAATCTCAGTGAGGAATATTTTAGAAGACTAAACTTAAACAGCCCTGACATCTATGAAGGAAATCCAAGCTATAAACCAATTTGCTCTTCCTGTTCTGACTTACAGCTTTGGGGTGATTGACTGGCCTCAAAAGGTATTGGATCAGTTGGACAGGAAAACAAGAAAAGTGTTTCACGCTTATCAAATGATATATAAAAATCTATGTATACCAAGATTATATATTCCTTGGTCAGGAGGAGGTATGGGCCTCCTTAAAATTGATTTGCAGTCATAGGATTGCATATTTATCTGCTGACCTCAACAGATCCAAAAATCATGAAAGTTTTGAAACATGAAGAGAGCAAATCTAAGATGTCTTTCCTCCTTAGTTTAGTAGAAGCTTATTGGTGTCAAGCAGGAATAGAAAACAAACCATAAGAAGACATAAAATCAGGCCTCAACTGAATGTGTCAAAAAACAAAAGAAAGAATATAAGGAGAAGGATCAGATGAGAAGGCAAGAAATGTGGAATAGGCATAAATATAGTTGCAAGTAGAGAAAACTCTGAAACAACATCATGTCAGTCAGGATCTGATGCAGGAATCATTAAGGAGAGGTGAAATTAAACCAAAAGATGAAATGTTAATATTGGCAGCTTAGAACAGTGGAACACACATACGTTAGTTTACAAAGTCCATTGAGCATGTGGGAGAAAAAGACAAATGAAGTTTGGCAACAAACCAAGTTGTCCTGGGACATTTTCATGGGGGAGGGGTCAGGTTGTTATTAGGGAGAGTTAAGTAGATTGGGGAGGTGAAAGGGTTAAGTGGAGGCAGGGATGGTTGGGAGGAAATGAGATGGGGATGGGGAGGGGCTTAAAAGGTTTTGCCTAGTGTTGCTGGGTTAGGCAAGCACATTTTGGCGTGAACTTGCTATGCTTCAGGCTCATGTCCTTGATGACCTGTGGAGGCTTTGGTTAGGTAGGCCTTGGTTTGCTGGTGGGTGCATTAGGAGATGAGTAGTTTGGGGTGTAGGGTAGGTATATTTAAATTATTAAGTTAAGGGTTGTTGTGTGCTGACTTACTATCATTGGTGGCGGAGGCCTTGGGTGTTTTGAATTGGTTTGGTTTGCTGGTCTTGTTGGAGATGAGGGTGGGCTCATCCTGGGTCTTGGGTCTTTGGGGCAGAGTTTGTTGTCACTATGCTTGTGTTTGAAAGTCCACCTCCGTTGGAGGAGTGTGGGTTTCGGATGTTTCCCGGCTGCTGTCCTGGTGGTTCATGAGCTATACCAGCCCTTCTTCGATGCCAATCAAGTGTTTCATGGTTCATGGAGCTTGGGCTGGGGCATGTCTCTCAGGGGTGCAGGTTTTCTATGGAGGTCTGGAGTTTAGATTTGGACCCGTGTTTCCTCATTCTTGGTGCCATTTTCATGGTGTGGTGGTTTCCGGCACGTCACACAAAAAAAAAAAAAAGATAAAAAAAAGGGGTCAGTTCAATAGTGGTGCTGTGTAGGAAATTCATGGTGCTGCGGATTTCACTGCTCTGGGTTGTGGTGACTGGTTTCCAAGGTGATGGTCATGAGCGTAATTAGATTGCTTGCTTAGCTGTATCAATAGTGCCCCTTTACTGAAAAGAGCAGAAGTCCTGGATTCTTAATTTATGCTATTGCATTGATCAATGGAGGGAGGAGGCAGGGAAGAAAATAAACACAAGACCATGTTTGCACCACAATCACAGACAAGTGATTTGAATTTTCTAACTCATTTAACATATCAGAATAAAAACGTATTTTCTCCCAAGAACGCATAATAAAATTAATATTTTGTTGCTTATTACACATTCTAGGTTTACTGCTTTATTGTACATACTAATTCATAACTGGGAAATGTAGCAGGAGAGCACATTTGCCTTGTCTCAGTGCTTGCCATGAGATTGGTGGCCTTGTAGAGCTAGAAGTAGTTATGGGGAGTACGTTGATACAGGGGTGAACTTGTTTGTTCGTTGCCTTTGGCCGACCTGTGGGTCTCAGTTTTGGTTGTTTCACAACCAGTTCTCTCATGCATGCGTGCACGATTTTGGTGATGGGGGAATGTTGGAGGGTAAGGTTGTGCTGGCTTATGGTTGCTGGACAGTTCGGGCTCAGGTTCTGTGGGTTGGCTGTTCATGGGTCTTCAAAACAAAACTGGTAATAAGTTAAAGTAATAACATGGATAATTAGAGGCAGACAGAAACTGACTTTTAACACCCTTCTAAGAGTTAACACTGGGTCTTACACTATGGTAGTGCTAAACCAGGATATCATTTAACCGACATTCTGACTAACTATTCTGAATATCCATGCTACCACAACCTGTTCTATCAACCTTTTAAGTTTGTAAGAGGAATATTTAAAATAATACCTAATTGTATTTTGTAAGCTGCTAGTCAGCTATTATTAGGTTTGCTGCATTGTGTCCATTTGTTCAACATTATGTTGGTTAGTGTGTCTTATTTGGAGATGGGAGGTTAAGAGCTAGGCAGATGGCTTTACAATATAAGTTAGCTTGGCTTATACAGGGCACTAATGGATGTGGTCTGGTATTGCAAGGTTACCCGGGTTGTGGATATTGATAGGTCCCTTCATGTATGGGGTTTAGTTGTAACATACTTAACTGGTACTTAAATTTATCTTGGGTATTTGATAGGGTCATTGGAAGCATAGCTTAAGTTATGGCTGCTTTGTCATAGATGTGAGTGGTGGTGGTACATTTCTTCCCGGGTTGGCAGGATAGGTTGTCCTTGAAGATGTCTTGGAATGTGTGTTATGTATTTTGGATGATTTATATGTCTTTTTCTTCCTTGCAGATGGGGTCTTGGAACGCTGCGGATGTAATTTGGAATAGGTGGGTATAAGGTGGAGCTTTCTCTTCACATATTAGTGGGTTTACTTTTCTCCTTTTCTTTGTAGATGATGGTGTGCCAAGTAACAGTTGTGGCGATACACAGTGAATTTGCAGATGATGGAAGCAGTGGTGAGCGAGGAGGTTACACATGGGGAGCACAGGTGGGCAACAGCTACTGATGGAAGTAAGTGGATTTCAAAGTTACTGAGTTTTGGTAGAGGATTTACACTGCTAGTCAGAGAAGGAC
Organism: Protopterus annectens; assembly: GCF_019279795.1. Taxonomy (NCBI): domain Eukaryota; kingdom Metazoa; phylum Chordata; order Ceratodontiformes; family Protopteridae; genus Protopterus; species Protopterus annectens. Next base: position 753,116,074 of record NC_056725.1, on the reverse strand, counting down.
AGGCATTTGAGTTTTGATCTCAGGGTTAATTGGTTGTACAATTTCTTCTATTGACCGTTCAGTATGTAAGATTAATGTTGAAAGTTGTCCCTGTTTTGGGCATTTGCATTCAGTAATAAAAGGGAGCAACAGCCATTGGCCATAGGTAAGAGTGTGGGTTCTCCAGTGGGCTTGATGAGGTTACAGGTAATGCATTTTATTTAGTGCTCATTAAGGCACGTCAATGTGGATGGGGATCAGGTAGTTGAGGGGAGTCACAGCACTCTTAGTATCACAAGAAGTTATTAGGCTACTGGCTCGGGGATGGTTATAAGCTAGACAAGTTTGGCTCTTTTCTTCGGGTAGCACTTATCACTCCTGTTCAAGGGGATATGAGTCATAGTATATAAAAAAAAGGGGCTGGTGACATACTTTGGTGCAGAGTTTGGCAAACACTTGATGGGTGGCTCGGGTCCTCGTCAGTGCCTCCATGTTAAGTAATTATTGGTATGTGTGCACATAGAATTTATTGTTTTTCTGTTCTTTGCAGATTGCTGAAGTGCAGAAGGCATCATGCGGTGGCTTGAAAGAGGATTTGAAAGGTGATGTTTTGATAGGATGGATGTTCTTTCCACTGGAATGGGGCACAAGGAGGGTCTGAGTAATCACCTTAGTAAGGCATGTTAGAGCTCTGTGTTTAATTAGTGGGAGCTGATTATTGTGTTGGTATAGGGGGCAAGCAAGGAAGAGGTAGGTAGGGGGGGGGGCCAAAGGGAAAACTGTTGGGGATGGTTTATGGGGAGTGTGTGGATCCCACGGGATGAGTAGAGCCACGACATTCATAGGAGCACAGGAACTTATTGGGCTACAGCCCTATGGCTCTTGCAAGCCAGTGAAGTTCAATCCTTGCTTTCCTGTATTCACTCATCCAGTTGTTTGAACCGTATGTGGGGGAAGGGCCAATGAGGTGTTGGACAGGATGCTGGAGTTTGTTCCTCACGGGTGGTATCTTTGGGGTGACAAAATTGCCCTTTGAGTAGTTAGTGTTAATGTTAAATACCAGGCTAAGGTTTACAGAATAGCACAAGGATCATTTCACTTGGGGTTTGGGTGAATTTTGTAGATAAGGTTTTAGGAAGCATGGTAGGTAGGTGGCTGTGTTGGGGTAGGTTTAGAAACTGGGTGCATTGTTACAGGGGAGTTAGAACATTTAAAGGAAGCTTGGTTGCAGGATAAGGCAGCTGTAGGACAGGTCTTTATTACCTACTAGTGGTATAGGTAACATAAAGAAAGAGAACTTTTGAGGGGAGAGGCCAGGGACAAACAGGGGTTAAGATGGTTTGGTAATGAGTGAATTGGGGGTGTTATGGCTGGGCATGTAGAGTACTTCAAGGATGAGTATAGGCAGGTTTTCAGGAACTAGGTCAAGGGGTGCTGATTTTCCGACATCTAAGCTTAAGACGTTTTGGAGTTAGATTATTCCCTACGGTAATTGAGTTGTTGCACATCCAGAACTGGGTAGTTGGTGGGCTAAGGTGATATCCTACAGAGACAGGGTCCTGGGTGTGAGACTTGATACTAGTTGTTTTGACTGGGTGTCGATTTGAGTTCAAGGGGTTACAGTTTGTGGTTTTGTTGTGGTTACAGGTTGTCAATCCGTTCAGGTTGTGCCATGATTTCAGCTTTGAAGGAAGTGGGCTAAAGGGGTATGTATTCTCTCGGTGTGGATGTTCCGGTGGTATGGTGTGGTCACGGTAATTCTACTTTATTTAGTTTCATTAGGATCTGTTTCAGTGATGGCATGGCAAGGTGGGTTTATGATTGGATTCTAAGGTGCTTTACAGATGATGGGTACACCGAATGATGTTTGGCTTGACCCTTCCCTTTATGGGAAGTAGTGGGTTGAACAATTTTGGGTAGAAGGGAGGGGGAACAGCATGGTCAGGCTGGTTGGTGGAGAAGAGGGATAGGCTTGCCCTCTTCTGTCCCCCCTCTGGTGTCTGGATGTTCATTTCAAGGATCTGGAGAAAGGAAAATGAACAGCTGGAGGAAGTTTGCTCAATAGATAAGCAAGCTGAGGCAAGGATGCTGCTTATTTGGTGGAAAGTAATTCAATGAATGGTGTATGAAGTGAGATGAGATGCTGTTTCATAAGTAAAGTAAGCGAGCAGCGATATAGACCCTGCTTACTGGGCAGGGTGAGTAGGTATGCTGCCCTGATTAACATTACAAGGATGGTGCTTCATAAGTCAAGTAAGTGAGCAGAGGTATGGATGCTGCTTACTGGGGCAGGGTGAGTAGGTATGCTGCCCTGATTAACATTACAAGGATGTTATGCTGTATTTAGAATCAAATATATTACGGTTAGTTGTAATTAATGAATTTGGTGAACAAAGCTATGTTATAGAAATTTAATAAAGGTCGTCAAATGTCATTTGGTGTGATGTGTTTATTGAAGGGGACCGGGACAAATGTAGGTTCTCTAAAACAGAACTGGAAACAGTCATGCAACTTGTTGTTGGATGTGATAAACTAATGGTAGAGGGCTTGTACACTTAAAAGCATAATAATGTGGCAAGACTGTTGCACTGGGATTGTACAAACATTACAATACTGAAGTAGCTGAGTTACAAATCATTATAGAGAATGATGAAGTTTACATCACATGGGATCACCAACAGTTGAAAAAGTAGATGCAAGAAAGCCAGATATAGTAGTCCAGGAAATGAAGACAAAAGTAGCATTGATCATTGATATTGCTACAACCACTGAGTACCAGGGATAGAGAAACTAGAGGGGCATTATATGTAGTGGTTATATTAGTTAGGACTAGCTCAATAAAACTGTTAACTATAGTTGGTTTGCTGTTGATATGATTCAGTGCTTTTTTGAGCTATTAAGTCTAAGAATCTCTGGGTATGCAGACTAAGAATCTCTGGGTGTATGGTCTAAGAATCTCTGGGCATTCTGTCTTACTTTGGAAGTTTAGGTGGTCCACTTTATTCAGGGACAGTTGAGATCTCACATTATAAAGGTGGTTTTGGTAACAGGCAGTTCCCAAAGAACATTTACATTTCTTACACGGTGATCAGATGACATTGAGGATGGGTGTAGCATGTTGTAAGCTGGCAATTTGACTTGTTCAAGATAAAAGTCCAATGAATTTGGCCTGTGGGTCTCTAAAAATCTGTCTAGAGGTGATGTGGTCCTTGACAAATTTGGAAAATTCAGCTTCCATCAGGCCTTAATTCATAGCAGTCACAATATACCACTGCACAGATTTTCAAGCACATAGCAAGAGAAACCTATAATTCTTGGTGCCATGAACTACCACCTGTCAGGACACCTATATGACCAAAAAAATGAAGTCAATAAGCAGGAAAGGAGGCCATTTGGTAACTTTACCAGTGGCTTCCAATGTGCAAAGGCTAATCTTGAACATTTGTATGCAACAGCATTTACGATGTACACGTACAACAGATGAACCGACTACATAGCATCTTTTCATGAAGATGACTAACACATGGACAGCTCATAAAATATTATATATCTCAGAAACATCAGTCAGGGTCATGTAATAAATTATAGTGAACATGTTAATACCATACATGTGCACTGAGGTTACTAAACCACTTCATGGTGCAAAGTGCAATATATTACAGTAGCATCAAGTGAAATAAGGAAGGCATGATGCTGTAAAGTGTTAATGTATTCAGCATTCTGATAATCACTGTCTGACCATTGCTAATGGTGGATTTATTCCTAAGAGGCGTGCTTTCACCCTCATAGATACATTTTGTCAAAAGAGGGTAAATCCACCATCACCAATGGTCAGGCAGTGATTACCAGTTTTAAACATGGGAAGTATTTAGAAAAATACATACTTGTTATAGTTTTATTTAACCAATTCAATTATATATTTGAACTTCATCAGTTTATGGTACATTGTTGATGTCTGCAGGGAGCAGAGAAGTTCTGGGTATTGGCTGCATGTGAAAGTCTGTGTACAAGGATACGCAGTCAGTGGTTGTAATATATTTATTGTTACTATGATGAACTTATACATTATATGTAACTACTATTACTTGAGTTTATTATATGACAAGTATAAAATAGCCCCACAGTTCAATATAAGACTGTTTAAGGAAAATGAAGGTAAAGTCTTTATTTTTAAATGACTTAATTTCAGAAGTTGTCACCAGATTGCTGATGGTATAGAATTAACCTTATCTTTCTTGTGGCATTAATTTTAGTTTGCATCCACTGGAAAGACTGTTTAACCAATCAAACTGCTCCACTGTAGGGTTATTTTGAGAAGAAATGAATACTAATGTGATTATAATGCAGTCAAGATATAGAGCTGCACAATATGAAAGAATGCGTGCACAGGGTATAATCATACATTTGTCAGGTGGTTATATATTAAAACTTGAGAGTAAGGAATTGACATGCTCACCATGGGTCATTTTAATACAAATAATGGGGAGGATACTTGAGCCAGTTCCATAAACTACTATTAACCCAGGTTTAAAATGTGAAGAGCATCAAGCAGTGTGAGGTACATAGTTATATATCTTATGACACAACTGATATACAAACACATATCTAACACCATAAACACAGTGGTGCAGCAAATAGTGTTGTCACTTCACACCAATAGGTTCCCTGGTTCAATTCTTGGCTGGAGTGCCTTCTGTGCAGAGTCTGCATGTCCTCTCTGTGTTTGTGTGGGTTTTCTCCAGGTGCTCTGGTTTCCTTCCATATTCCAAAGACATGCAGTAGGTGGACTGGACACTCTAAATTCACTTTTTTCTCAACTTCTAAAAAAATATTTTTGAAGATGTGACATTTTCAGGTGGGTCTGTGTTAGTACAATATGTAGATGATTTACTAATAGCATCTGATTCTTTTCAGCAGTGTCAGTAGGATACCCTGCATCTTCTGACTATTCCTTCAGGAAAAGGGCACATGGTACTGAGAGAAAAACTGCAGCTATGATCACCTCAAGTATGTTATCTTGATCACTTGATATCTCAGGGTAGTAGACATGTGTTACCATCTCGTATTGAGGCAATAGCTAAAGCACCATGTCCGAATACTCAGCGTCAACTTAGATCTTTCTTAGGTATGACAGGGTATTGCAGACAGTGGATTTCCAGTTATGCAGAAATTACTAAACCTTTGACAAATCTTTTAAAGCAAGACACACCAGGGCTGCTCCCTTGGGATAGTGAAGAGGAAAATTTATTCCAGAATTTAAAGCAAGCTTTAACTACTGCCCCAGCTCTGGGATTACCAGATTATGGAACAACTTTCATTTTATTTTGTCATGAAAGAAATGGATTTGTTCAGGCAGTGCTTGCACAAAAACATGGGGACAACTATCTTCCAGTAGCTTATTACAGTGCAGCACTAGATTCTGTTGCAAAGGAATTTCCACCATGTTTAAGGGCAGTGGAAAAACTGCCACCATTCTAGTCAATCTAGCACAATCACTGGTACTCGGGCATGATCTTACAGTAACCGTCCCTCATTCTGTATCATCTCTCTTACTTTGAATGAAAACTCAGCCACTCTCGACTGCACGTCTAACTAAATATGAACTTAGACTTCCTTCTGATCTATGTACTTCTCCCATATGCTGTCCTGTTCTAAATCCTGCTTGCTTGCTGTCTACTAATGAGGATGGTGAACTGCATGACTGTGTGTGTGTGACTAATTATCTGCTTTCTCCTAGGAAGGACTTAAAGAATACTCCTATGCACAACACTGAATTAAATGTATTTGTGGATGGTTCCTGTGGAAGAAACCAAAAGGGACATCTAACAGCAGGGATTGCTATATATACTGAACATGAAGTATTGCTTCAACAAAGATTAGAAGGTGTTCATTCTGCCCAAATAGCTGAGTTAGTGGCTTTGCAAAAAGCTTGTGAGTTAGACAAGGACAAGGTTGCAAATATTTATATGGACAGTCATTATGCCTTTGGGGTGGTGCATGATTTTGGTCAACTTTGGAAGCAGAGAGGTTTTCTAACCTCATTGGGCACTAACATTAAAAACTATGAGTATATAAATGATTTGTTGGAGGCCTGTTTACTGCCTAGAAAGCTGACTATAATTAAATGTAGTACCCATCAGAAGGGTGTAGACAGTGTTTCAAAAGGGAACAATTTAGCAGGTTAAGCTGCTAAACAAATTTCAGAAGAAAATTGTAATAATTCTTATATAATGCTATTGCAAACCTCTAATAGTGATGATGTGTTTGACTTTAAAAAGTGTCAGTTTTCCAAGCTAAAGCATCACAGGGTGAAGTTCAGAGTTGGCTCAGTGATGGATGTTTTCTCCAATAGCATATGGCAACGTCTGGATGGCTGACAGGTGGCATCTGCATCCTTTGCTACCTTACCTGGTAAGGGCATATAATCTACCAGTCCATGCAGGTAAGACAGCTTTATTTAATCAAATTAACTGAAGTTGGTATGTCTAGGGCTGCGGTGGTACAGCGGTTAGCATTGTCGCCTCACAGCAAGAGGTTCTCCCGTTCGATTTTTGGCTGGAGTGCCTTCTGTGTGGAGACTGCATGCCCTCCCCACTGTTGAGTGACATCTAAAGACATTCAGGTATGTGCATGCATGAATGGGTGTGCCTTCTTTGAAGGTTGGGCATCGGGCTGGCAACTCAGCACCATAAAAATCCACTGCCAATCATTAGCAGACCGGAGTTCCGCTGTGGCGACCCCTATCCAGGAAAATCCGAAAGACTTTTAACTGAAGTTGATATGTGTCACATGCCTCCTCTTTGATACTTCAGCATGTTAATAACTGTGCAACATGCTTAGATCATAATGTTAGCAAAAATGCAAATATTAGGGCTGAATGCTTACCACCACCTTGGGGACCTTTTGTTAATGTACAGCTGGACTTTGTCCAGATGCCTAAAGTATGAAATTTCAATATGCTTTAGTAGTTGGTCTTTTCCCAGTTAGGGGTTGCCACAGCAGAACTCCGGTCTGCTAATGACTGGCAGTAGATTTTTATGGTGCCAAGTTGCCAGCCCGATACCCAACCTTCAGCAAAGGCACACCCATTCACACATGTCTTTCGAACGCCACTCCAGCTGAGAATTGAACAGGAGAACCTCTTGCTGTGAGGCAACAATGCTACCGCTGCACCACTGTGGCTATACAATATGTTTTAGTAGTGATTTGTATATTTTCTGCATGGGTAGAAGATTACCCATGTCACAAAGCAGATTACGTAAATTTGGTATACCTTGTACTATCAATAATGACCAGGAAACTCATTTCAAATTCCCTGACCAGAGAGCTATGCAATTTTTTTTTTCTATGTTGAGTCTTCACTGTCTCAACCATCTCATCTAGATTAGTAGAGTGGTTTAGTAGGACCCTTAAAAAAAGACATTTCAAAAATATGTGCTGAAACAAACATTAAATACCCCAAAGCACTTCCCTCAGCATTAATGAGTACACGAAGCACGTTGAATGCCAGCAGGAAGCTGAGCCCCTATGAAATATTAATGGGGAGACCTATGGCCCTTCCAGCTGCTCCCTCTGTGTCAAATGAAGAATTAACTCTAACGGATGATGTTATATTGACTTACAGTAAAAGTCTTATCAATTTTTTACAGCAGTATCATAGAACTGTACGAGAAGCTCTTCCTCAACCTCCTGACCAGCCTTCTCACCAAAGGCAGCTGGGTGATTGGGTTTATGTGAAGACCTTTCAGAGGAAGAACTGCTTGCAGCCATGCTGGAAGGGACTTTATTAAATCCTGCTGGCAACATTTTCTGTGGTATGCTGTGCAGGGCTACCAACCTGGATTCACTTGTCTCACTGACCTGTCATGTAGGAGCTCCAGAATCATTGTTGCCAGAGAAACAATATCAAAGTATGAAGGACAAATAATTTGTCCCAGTGAAAAATTAAGGAGAAAATCCACTTAAACAGCAATTCATAATGAATCTTGTGACAACAGGTACTTTTGCTTTGTTTTTGTTGCTGTTTTCTTATATAACCTAGTTGAGACAAAATAGTTTCCTGTTGGTTCTTCGACAGTATGCTGTGGACTTAAATGTGACAAACTGTTGGGTGTGTTTACATATACCTCATCATTCTACAGCAGGGACTCCCATGATTCCAATTCCTGCATCACAGGTAACATTTGAGAAAGAGCTCAGTGACGCTAATCTAATTTGGTATAATGTGAATAATTTTTCAAAAGTTGCGTCTCTTCAGCTTGCAACCACCAATCATGGAGGCACATGTTACACCAGAAATGGGACTGTACCAGTGGGAACCAGCAAATGTAATGACACTAGACATGAAAGTTCGGTACTCTTTACAGTTAAAAAGTTATGACTGGGAGCATGGTATGGTCATGATAGAGGATCATCACTATACTTGTGGTGATTGTGCCTACCACTGGTTGCTCACAAACTGGTCATATTGTTGCTTTGTGGGCTATATTACTCCTTCCATTCAGCATTTTGGAGACCCTCCAGCAGGTAGACTGAGAAACAAGTGAGCAATCTACTGGGCAGAGCAAGTATTTTCAGCTTTTGTTTCTGTGTATGGAGTGCAAAGGACAATGCTTGAAATGGCCATGCTTGCTCAAATTCTTCAGGAGGTAGCTAACCATTCTTCACATCACATCAGGATAGCAAATCGAGAAGTGACTGAAATGTGAACTGTGGTGTTACAAAACTGACTGGCACTAGATATAATGCTTGCTGCAAAAGGGGGGTTAGGTGACATAGAAAATCGTTGTTGTTCTTATATTAGTGACTATCATGATGAACAAGAAAAGCTGGCCAGTTTCATGAAACAGAGGGCCAAGGATCTGGACAGCACATCTAAACAATGGACACTTTTTGGATGGTTGGGCAGTGTATTTGGTAACCTGGGAACTAGTGTATTACAAGGTATCATTACAGTAATTGGTATTATTATTTTAGTTGTTTTAATATTTTCTGTTCTAAAGGCTGTAATCACAAAATGCTTGACCTTACCTGCATGTGAAATGCCACTTGTACCTGATAATGAACTTAAGGTAAATGAAAATTCGATCAGTGAAAATGATGACTATTGTGATAATAAAGAGTATTTTATCAAGTAAAGAAAAATCAAAATATAATTATGTGTATTATGTGACAGTGTCAAATGGGGGAATTCTGTTAAGGAAATGTATTGTCTCATAATTATTCTTCACAAAATGCATATTAACTTGATGTTTCTTCACAAATGAGTCAAACAAAATGTTTATGATATGTTTATTTGAAACTATATTTATATATGCATGATTATACAAAATACAGTTTCACGTGAAATGCCTTACAACTGCATTCTCTTCTCATATCAAATTATAGTGTATTGACAAAAAATTGAAGGCAACGTAAGTGCTGAAGGGGTTAAAGGATGTTACTATGATCAACAGCGTCTGGGTCTGGAATGTTCATGAAGGGAGGGAAAGAAAACAATCTGAAAGAGATTTTGTTTTATGTGAGCTCTGGCCTCCTTAGGCTGGGGGATGAGTAGTGACAAGGAGTGTTGGTGAGATAGCATCTTGGTACTGAAAGATACAAGGCCAAAAAATAAAACAGGTTGTTAGGCCAGGTGGTTTGTGTTTCTAAAACATTACTGTTACTAAAGCATGGTTGTTAAGTGTTCACGTTCAGCATTAAGGGAGAGACACAAGGGTCTGCAATGACCCTATTTGTTAACTTATATGAAATGTAAGAATTCTGCATGTATGTTACTGATAAGAAACAGCATATAAACTGTATGTTTTTGCCGCTCAGAGAAACTGATTTGGAAATTTTGTGAAGTCAGTCTCCCAGCGCTGTGATTTGTTTGGATATAATAAAAGGAGTACTTTTCACATCCTGAAGTATTATTTTTGACTCAAGACTAACAGGTAAATATTGGTTATTTTTGCATATTTTTACAGTACTCTGTGGTGCAGCAGACAGTGTTGTCACCTCACAGCAAGAGATCCCCTGGTCCAATTCTCGGCTGGAGTGCCTTCTGTGCAGTCTGCATGTCCTCCTTGTGGTTGTGTGGGTTTTCTCCAGGTGCTCTGGTTTCCTCTCATGTTCCAAAGACATGCAGAAGGTGGATTGGACACACTAATTTGGCCATAGATGTGAAGGTGGGTGCAAGTATGTGGTGCAGAAGAAGTACTGGGGCAGGGTTTGCCACTCCGCAGTGTAAATCTTGGCTCTAGATTGTCACTGCTGAAGTGACACCGTGACCCCATGTGCAAAAATAGGAAAAAGGAGTTGTGGATGGATGAATAGATTTAACACCATACCCTTAATACACACTCATGATCTCCATCGTGTAGGTAAAGCTTGCCTGTACCTCCAGCTATGGTTGCTATCATCCAAATACTAATCCAAGTCTATACTGAAAAAGCATCACAAAAAAGTACAGGCCTTGATAGGTATTTGCAGTCACAGAATCCAGCACAAGGCAATCTTTTAGAGATCTGCTGTATGACTCTGGAGTAGCAGTCATCATTGCAGTACACACCATGTGCAACATTGTTCCCAGACATGGAATTGCTCATGGCAAGACAGAGTGAAAAGCAAATGCAACTGCTGAGGAATATGATGTTACTGTGCATATAGCATCAGATGACTCACTGATTCTACATGCCGTATTGTCACTTATGCCTGCCTGTGCACAAGCAGAAATCATCCTGTAGTGTTGTGTCAGCATAAAAACAGGCAATCATACTCTTGGGATGCAAGATATGCAGTGAAATATACTGCTGGGAAACACATTTTTAAACATTGTTATCGGAGTATCCATACTGCCATTGTCTGCATATGTTGTGAGTGATGCACGCTGTACATTTTTTCATTTCTCTAAGATTTTTTTTAATTAGCCCAAATTGGGGAGAGTTAGGAGGGAAACAAAGGAATAAGAGTAAACATTTTTCTGATTAAGCACTTGATGAAGTAATACAAGTTCATTCCAAACAATATATTTAAGTAACGTATGCTATACAAGTTAAATACAGCAATGTCAATTTACAAAGGATTTATTCAAATTGTGTTTAAACTTACTAAACTGTACTCAGCAATTTGAATTCATACATTTTCAAAATTCAGACACCAAAGTTTAAATTCTCTTTATTTAAATATTTTATCATTTACACATTGTAAGCTAACTTAGGCCAATATTTACAACTTAGTTTTTCAAACTTATATTACATTAATAAAGTATACATTTTCAGAATTTTTCATTTGTTCACCCAGATCTGGCCATTCCACATTTGTTGCGGCACACAGTTTTACTTGCCCTACTAATGTAGTTCCTTGTTATGGCATTACTACTCAAAGTAAGGAACAATGATGATTAGTAAGACATGGTGTAATGAAGTCTTTAAAAATCACCAGTTGTTTAGATAAAACCATGTCATCTGACCTCAAGATCTGAAAACACTATGAAAATTGTACCCTTAAAATCTTTGCTAAGAAGCATTTAAATGCAGAATGCCTTGACGTGCCTTTAACTATATCACAGTATCTCCAGTAAGTAGCTTGAGCAATTGTGAATGTCGAACAGTTTGAAGTATGACCATGACTACACCATGTTCAGAGGTCTGACACCTGTCCAGTCTATTTATTTTTGTTATTTTAATGTATTTATTTCATTATTTATCCTTTGTTGACCAAATTAGTCCCACTAGCTAGTAGTGTCTTTTCACAGGAAACCCGAGGTGGTACTTATACTATTAGAGGAAATTTGACCAGTTTATTGGGGATCTTAATACCTATTTGTTAGGAAATTGCTTGTTACATTCTGTAGTAGCTGGGAGAACAGCACTCAAGGGGATTAAAGATGATGGATAGCACAGAGGCAAACACTGGTGTAGTGGTTGAGGCTCTACAGGATTCTGAAGAGCAGTTTCAGCAAAATTTGTTTGTTTCATTGGAAGCAAATGTTCAAAAGAATGATGAGTGCCTTATTACAATCCTACAGTCTGGATGACATTGGAGTGATATTTTATGTGCATTGTTGTTGCAGAGTGAGCCAGAAAGTGAAAAAAGATGTTTCATGGGAGAAATATAGACAAAATCCAATTGGAGAAATCGGAAGCCATTTTAAAACGAAATTACCAGAAAAAGAAATCATATGTCGAGACTGTTAAGGAAACTGCATGGAAATCAATAAGAGATAAACAGAGGAAAGGAAATATCAAGAATTGAAGAAAATGTGTGGTAAGAATTCAGAACAAAGAAGAAAAAGAAATGGTACAGGTATGACATTTGAGATAATTTAATGGTTCCACTGGGGGCAAAGGCTCATGAGATAAGAGGTTTTATTCTTATTCATAAAGATACATTTTGTGCATTATTTATGAGACAACTTTGTTTCTGGAAAGCTTTTTGGGGGGGCATGAAAAAAAAGAACTGTAATCTATTGACTCTTATATGATTAAAACATTTCACAGAGAAACAAAGAAGAAAATATATGTTCAATTTCAAACTGAAGTTGAAAAAGAGACTTTAAAAAGGCAATTAAGTAAACTTTGTAAACAAGCCATGGACATTAGCAAAGTGTATGATAACAAAGGATTATGAACTGGTAGATGGGACTGGCATATTGTACTGAAAATGGAGAAAGAAAAAAATCGTTCATATCCCTAGTATGATACATGTAGAAGGTAACAGAGGTGTTGTAAAATACTGTGGATAACCTAAAAATGTTTCCATGGAAAAGGTGATAACTTAATACACAACTGTAATATGATGAATTTTTATATTTGTGGGGAAACAGGTCATGATGTAAAAACGTGTGAATAGAAATGTTAGCAATGTAACAAAATTTGGAAATTTATGGAAGGATTGTAATTTAGAGAAAAAGAACGAGGAAGAAGAAAATAAAAGTAAGAACAGAATAAGGAGAGAAGAAATGGTCCCAATAAAAGATGAAAAGGAAGTAGGGAAGCACGATCAGGGTAAAAAGAAAGAGAAAGAGAAAAGTGAAACAGAAGATATTATAGACAAATGTTCCGAAATAAGTGATGAGGAAGACATAAATTGGAAAATAGTGAAAGGTAAAAGAATTCTATTGGCAAAAGAGGAAGAGGCAGAAAAAGAAAGCTTAAAGGAATAAGTGTAAAAGAGAAAAATAAAGGAAATAGGTAATGGAAATGAGACAAAAAAACTTCATATTTACACAATTTCTGGTATGTTCCAACATAGTCATAATGAAAACTTTAGAGTTCTCTCAGTAAAGGTAGAATAATAGGTATCCTAAAATTGGTGTAGTAAGTGTAATGTTGATATAATAATATTGGAAGAGATTTGATTTTTGACACAAGAGGAGATATTACAAAGAAACATTGGGCAGCGGATGCAATACGTAACTGGGTAATGATGGAAAGATTAACTATTGTAGATATCAAATGGCATAGTCAAGCATATAGAATTACAGCAATGTATGCCTGTGTTACAAATAAAGAAAGGGAACGTGTTTTCATAAAATTCTGGATTAAGTGATAATATAAATATAATATTAACTGAAGTTTTTAGTTGTGATTTGAGAGGAAACAAAGAAAAAGAGAGGGGAATGATGTTAAAAATTTGAAGCTATATAATGTGGCAATTTAAAGATTTAGAATAATAATAATCCAGCCACTGGGGATGCACAAGCCAGTACATTTCTTTGTGCCAGTCCCAAGCCCGGATAAATGGGGAGGTTTGCGTCAGGAAGGGCATCAGGCATAAAAGTTTGCCAAATCATACATGCAGACAACAGTGCAGAAATACATACCGGATCGGTCGAGGCCCGGGTTAACAACGACCGCCACCAGTACTGTTGGCCAACAGGGTGTTGGCGGAAATTGGGCTACTGTTGGCCGAAGGAGGAGATGAGGGGGAAGGCATGCCTGAAGGCAGGTAAAGGCTAAGACTGTGATAGTGAGGGTCGGAACTTTGAATGTTGGCAGTATGACTGGTATAGGGAGAGAGCTAACTGATATATTGGACAGAAGGAAGGTTGGTATATTGTGTGTGCAAGAGACCAGATGGAAGGGGAGCAAGGCTAGGTGTATTGGAGGCGGTTTCAAATTGTTTTGTCATGGTGTGGATGGGAGGAGAAATGGCATAGGCATTATCCTGAAGGAACAGTATGCTAAGAGTGTTTTGGAGGTGAAAAGAATGTCGGATAGAGTGATGTTTATGAAGCTGGAAATTGATGGTGTAATGATGAATGTTGTTAGTGCATATGCTCCACAAGTTGGGTGTGCAATGGATGAGAAAGAAAATTTTTGGAGTGAGTTGGATGAAGTGGCGATGACTGTACCCAAGGGTTAGAGACTGGTGATTGAAGCAGATTTCAATGGGCATGTTGGTGTAGGGAGCAGAGGGGATGAGGAAGTGATGGGTAGGTATGGTGTTAAGCAAAGGAATGCAGAAGGTCAGATGGTAGTGGATTTTATGAAAAGGATGGACATGGCTGTGATGAATATGTATTTTAACAAGAGGGAGGAGCATAGGGTGACATACAAGAGTGGAGGAAGATGCACACAGCTGGATTATATCTTATGTAGAAGGGCCAGTCTGAAGGAGATTGGAGACTGTAAAGTGATGGCAGGGGAAAGTGTAGTTAGGCAGCATAGGGTGGAGGATATATATATATATATATATATATATATATATATATATATATATATATATATATATTAATTCAATTAAATGTTTGCATTTTTTCTTAAAGAGTACACAAAACAGGAAAAAATACTACTGAGTACCAATGAAAATGTTAATGTACTCCTACAATGCAAACAAATAAAGTAAAAAAAATCTAAAATATGCTTTTCCAGAGGGGCTCACCTCTCTGAACCTTCCAGGTGAAGGCCTCACTCCACCTTTTGATCTTAAATACATTCAATCTGCGATCACAGTAAATAACACTCACTTACACTCACACACACACACAAACGCACGCACGCATGCACACGCGCACGCACACACACACACACACACACACACACACACACACACACACACACACACACACACACACACTAAATAAGTAAATGAATAAATAATGGATTTGGCACATTCTTCAAAATGGCATTCGCCATGGAAAAAAGTAAGTCCAGATGGGTCCAGGTGTGCTTGAGGTCTTGCTCCTGCAAAAATATACATTTAATTCAACAATTTTGAGTTTAGTTATGCAAAGCAGAAAATTTTAGTAACTTGAATAAATTAACGTACTCAGAGCTTCAGTCAAATGTATTTAGTCTGTAGTCAGTCAAACAAGTGTGTTATCAAACTATTTTGCAGACTTGCCAAAGTATATGACTCCTGCAGATGCAATATAGCCCCACGTTCACTCTTTCATTCTGACGAGAGGTCCTGTCAATGAGAGGAAAATGTCAAATTAAAAAAAACACTGGGCCTGTACACCACCTACCTCCATGCCTGCCTAGGACCCAGACAGCACAAGCCCTCTAACAAAATGTGAAATGTGAGCGAAGTTGTGAATTCACTACAGAATGACAGTGTCATAGTGAACATCTCAGTCAGTGGCTGCTGCTGCCTCTCATGCTCACTCTAGATAGTGAACATGAGAGTAATCAGTAAACACAGCTATGAAACTGTTTCTTATAAAATGGTGTGTGATGGAATTACTATCCTTTTCTTAAATTCCTTACCACCTCTTTGGGAAACATAATTTATTTTTCCTTCATTTTATTTTAATAATTTGCTCTAAACCAAGGTCTGTCACCTTTTTGCTGGTTGCATTTTTTTCAATGCATTATAACGTCTTAAGGCAACAAATTACATCCTATAGCCACGGGTCTGATTCTTGCAACAGCCACTTGTATTCTGGCACTACAAAGTAAGGCCATTAACTAGACACCATCATCCTTGAATAATTGTAATTTTATCTAGTGGATCCTATCTTGCTAACAAAGACTAAAATAAGGGAGAATAAGATTTTTGAAGGCACTGTCTTATTATACTTAGACCACATAGACCAAAATGTACTTGTTATGTAGAGTGATTTTACAAATATTTAGTAGTTGGGTATTCTCAGACAGTTACCATCTCCTAGGTCTCAGACACTCCAGCATTAATTCTATGTGAATATCACAGTCTTAAGTTTACTGCATCCTGAGTGCATTTATTATGCTTATTTGCAAATTCAAGCATATTTAAGTGTTTATGCATCATTACAGTAAAATAGATAAAATGAACACGCAGTTGTACTAAGAGCTGTATACAGTACTTTCTCTAGGATGTATTTGCTACATGGCTGCTTCTGCTAACATCTGGCCAGTTTTGATCCTATAACAACAGCAGCTCATTTTCTGTGATTTTTTGAGTCTATTTACAGATGTCTTAGTCATTTTTTTACTTCCTGAGAAGGGGTTATACATCTATAGTATCTTATGTAATAATTTCTCAAGCCTCACTGATACATTTTGTTCAAAGAAAATATTTGAATGTGAGCAAATTGAAATTAATATCCAGGTCTAACTAATTAGTACCAGTTGTGCCTTTTACAGAGTCTGCATCTAACTTTTTCGTCTATGTCTTAAAACCATCGACTGAACAACTCAAAGATAGCTATGTGCTATTAGTAGTAAAATGTATATCATAAGGGCTAACGAGAGATTGCAGACTCTAAGATGATTGTTTTCTAAATATGTCTGTAGGTTCACAGAAGTGTGGATGACCCTCTTTGAGTTTGTTTTGTAATATGGATGAAACTAGGCAAACATCTGAGGTGCACAGAAAGGGTATGCCCAAGACTTCATGTTATGATTGTAGCTGTCTGGCCTAGAATCACTTTGTCAAACTGCATTTTTTAAAATTATTTGTTAATGAATGCTTTTAATTTTGGAAAAGCAAAGGGTTAGCTGTTGCTGTGTTTTAAGCAGATTCAAGAGGACTTTTGTTCATTCATTTATTTGTTGGTTAAAAGCAGAAAATGTGGATGTAGTTGCATAGTATGGGTTGGATACTTGTAAATTGGAAAACGATACATACAGAAAAGCAGTTGATATATGTTGCATAGTATGGGTTGGATACTTGTAAATTGGAAAACGATACATACAGAAAAGCAGTTGATATATTATCCTCTAGAGTATATCAAAACTAGCGTACCTAGGGACAGTTATTTGGATTATGTATAAGAAGAAAATATATGATTCTTTAGAGATGGAAAAATTCAGATTGCTAGAAAGCTTAGAATAATAATTTTTTAATAAATTAATTAAGCAGATAGACTGAATTAATAAGATTAGCGAATGGACATCAGAACCATACTTACTTACTGTAAGTTTAATGGTTCAAGAAGTAAAAAGATGCATGTTATAAGACCATATACAGTTACTAGAAAACGTTATCTCTGAAAGCTATGGTATTATTCATAACTACTGTGTGCAATTGCATAGGTCTGCCATGTAGCAAAGATACACACCATGCCCTGCAAAATGTATAAAAGTCCCTCAGAACTGTCTGTATGCTATAAGCTAGGGACCTACACGACTGTATAAGTGGAGGAGTCCAGCTATGCAGCTGCCATGCAAACAGGGATTGTCAGTGTAGTTCATGATTCCATGATTCACTAACAAGTGAATTGTTGAATAATACTGTGGAATAGGGACAGGAGGATATGGCAGTGAAAAAGTGCACGGCACATTTCAACCACATCAGAGCAATGTCAAACCTCCAAAGAATAGGGGTGGCTTCCTCATTTTAACAACAGCACCACTATTCCTAGAATAATGTCCCTGTAAAAACAAAAAGCACTATGGGATGCAAAGGAGCATATTCAAGGTTGAAGTGCTCTGCAGACGCCTACATCTGCCCCGTGCCCAACAATATGTTGGAGCTGTGCTCCTACCAATGGAGCTGCTAATGTACCTGATCCTTCAGTAGTACCCTGTGCTAATGTATCAGGTGGTATTCACATGGCAGAAAGATTTATGAATCAACCCTGTCATGAATGAAGAGATATGTGGACCTTAGTTGTGCCATCCTCCATTCCATTACAGTCTCTGAAACTGGCAGGCGTAGGTCTGGTGAGTG
>NC_056725.1:752978014-753093014 GCF_019279795.1 Protopterus annectens | reverse complement strand
GATGTATGCAGTTATTTCCTATCATCACAAACACCCAAATATGAAATGAAACACACACTCAGTGCAGCAAATTGTGGTGAGATCATGACCTTTACATGACTCAGGAAAGCATATGTTTCTATAATTAAATATGCTAACAGCAAAATCCCCTAAAGTATATTCAGATCAGCATCACGTTCTTAAGTGTCCATCACTGAAATCACTTTGCAAATGGTCGCTGCCTCAGATACACCTTTCAAATTGCCCATGAATTGGCAGATAAAATATGATGCTACAGTTTATCTCTCAAGTTGTATCTTTTGTAGTTGCTATTGCTGTTTCAAATCATTTATCATTTAACAGTTGTAGAAGATGTGAGTAAAGCAGTAAAATGCATTAAAATGAGTGCGCCATCTCGTTTTAACAAGCAAGATTTGCTATTTCTCATTTGCACTCCAAAGCAGCAGTTGTCGTCGCAGGTAATGTTAACCCATAACACATGAATATTACAGTCACCACTGATTCAGTATAGCCTGCCTGGAGGGTTTCTTACTTAGCCAGATGTTAGTGTATATTAAGCCCTCATTATTGTCATTTCCCTAAGGATTCCTTTTTAATGTCTGAGTTTGGGGAAGGTTATAAAGTGGTGCTGTGCTATATTTAAATTAACCTCTAATTTTAATAACAAAGGGATCCTCCTGCTTAGGCACAGACTATGTGTGACTCTTAATATAATGTGGTGGGGGAGGGGTTCAGAAAAGCATCTGAGCGGTAATATTTAAAAACACATTCCCATATTATGCTGTAATATGTTAGTTTTCTGATTAATAATTTCTATGTCAGAAATATTTAATGAATGGATTTATGCATTAAAGGTATAGGTCCAAAAGTGTTATTAACAGAACTACAAAAGTCTCTTGCTTGTTTGCTCAGTATGCACCTCAACTGTCATTAATAATAATGTTTAATGCATCTGTCAGCTTTGTGAAAAACTAAAAGAGAGTTTTTTTGGAATTGGTGATAAAGAATGATCACAGCCTTCAAATTAACTATAGAATACAGATATATTTTATCTCCTCCTTGGCTGAGTGGCACAGCTCATTATATTCTGCTATCAGAAATCTAACAGCTAAGAACAAAAGTTTTTTTTCCAGTGATAATGCATACCACAATAAAATCTTTGATACAAATATGTGAAAATGTACCCAACAGCTCCTGATCAAAGATTTTGTTTGCCGATAGTGACAGTACTTTCACTGGTAACTTTTCAGTTGTACTGACAACTGTATAGATGAGGTAGTAGACTGGAATAAGGTATACAGGACACTGTGCTATGCACTAACAGAAAAAGAGCTGAGATATGACTAGGTAAATAATTTACAGTGGACTTTAAGGATTCTCTGCGGGATGCACTGTCAGAGATATTGGGTGGGCAGATTGGTCTGATGAGGTCTGATGATTTTTCTCATCTATGATACAAAATCAGAATTGCCTAGACATTGTAAGGTATTTTTGTGTCTAATAATGGTAGCTGCTAAAAAAGCAGTTACTAGAAAATGGAAATCAAAATCTAAACCAGCTGTACTAGAAGTAGTGAATATAGTAACAGAGATAAAATAACTGGACAATAACTTATCCGATATTACCTTCTGCATTATTTTTCACCAGCATGAAATAGACTTAACCATGTGTATGACTCTTTGCCCTACTCCCCTTTTTCCAATTTTGAGGAATCTTCCTATGTTGATACGCCCTAGTAAATAATAGATATAATGGTACTGTAAGTGATTGCTGAAGTGTTCTTAAGTCATTACTAATTCCATCTCCTCCCTGTGCTTTGTTTGGATCCAATTTCCATATTTTTTTTTCAATATAGTTTAATTTGATTTCAGTATCAGACATTACCTGGATGTCACTAGAACAATTTATCACCCCGTTTGTGGTGAGAAACTGCTTTGCATAAGATTTTGTAAATATGTTTATAATCTGTTGTATCTGCAAAGAAATTTTAGAATTTACACACAGTTGTCAGTTTGTATGTCTTTACTACTTCTACATCTTATGTATCTATAACATGGTTTCCTGTTATGCTCAATATCTTTATATACATTTTCTTCAAAATTATCTTTATCTTGTCTCACTCTATGCTTAATTTATTTATCCATCTTGTTTATTTCAGTTTTCAAAGTTGTAGTTCAACCTATTTTCCATTTCTTAGATTTTTTGTCTCTCACCGTAATCAAGCATCACAATCTTATGGAAGTATATCCATTATTAATTTTCTGTGCACTGGTTTATATTTCAGTTTGGCAGAATTATCTAGCAAAAAATAACCTCTATTATCCCATAATCCCGACACATCAGTGGTGGTAAAAACTTGATTTGAAGTGTTACTAATTTCTTTTGGAACACAAACAATGCCTAGTATGTCCCATTCCCTGGTAGTTTTTTTTTTTTTTACAATCTGTAGCAACTGTTGTTCCTGAAAATTACTAATGTTGTTTTATCAATATTATTTCAGTCTGTTTCTGGTAAATTTAAATCCCCAGCCACTATTAGTCTTTCCTCCTGTGTTTCATGCAAGAAATGTATGAATTCCTCTAGGCCATCAGCACTTGACTTTGGTGGTCTATACACTCCAGCAATTGTCATATACACCAGGGTTTCCTTTATTGTCACAGTTATACAATCTATAGTATTAGTGTTTCATTAGACATGTAATGATCACAGGTCACATAACTATCTTTAATGCCTATCATAACGCCTCCACCTGATTTTTGTTAGAATATCTATTATATTAAAATATTTATACCCTGAGAGAACTGGTTTCCAGTCATTGTTCTTTAACCTTCTATCTCAAACAATAATAACATAACTCTTCTGGGAACATAGTTTAACTTTATCATTACTGTTCCTAGCATTAACAACCATCAGAGATGTATCAAATGTTGCTACCTGTGAACTGTTAAAATGTTCGACCTGGCAAAAACCCTGCCTTGTATTTGTGAATTATTGCAAAATATCTGCTGCAAAAATCCTCATCCCTGATCTTGACAAGTGCATGCCATCCTGTCTGGAATCATGTGTACAAAATTAATCTCGGATCCTCTACATAGTTCCATTTTTAAAAAAAACAGGACATTTTTGTCATGTAGGTATTTACCCCCAAAATATTTTCATTCTCGTTTACATGACCCCCCCCATTTTATATGTGATTTGTGAAAAATATATCCTAACACCTGTACAAGCAAGGTTATCCAAGAGGGCCTACGTTCCCTACTAAGAGACAGACAGTCCTTGTGGATGAGATAATTTGTACCGACATGAACAAAAATAGATCTGTACCTCCTTACATTAAGGAGTGCTAAGACCTGCTTCACATCCCGTTTTTGCTCCTGACAAGCATAACACTGCTCAATGTTCATTATCTTCTCTGCAAATGTAAACATCTGTTTCTCTAACAATTGCATCTCCAATTACAAGAATATGTTTTCTGACCAGATACAGAGAATCTTCAACTTCTAATTCAGTAATATCTGCTTTATCAATTGTTACAAACGAATGACTTACATCAACATTAGTCTTGTTAATCCCACTGTTTTCATTGCTTATTGCATTTGCAAGCATACAATTGAATATGGCATCCGTAGAAGGGATATAAGATGCATTCAGTGATACTGAGTGATGACGCTGATGTGTATCACCATATGTGACCATCTGAGTGATCGGCATGACCACTGTGCAGCGGTTACATTCATTTACTTGTGAAGGAAACATATGGACGCATGTACATATAGGGATGCTTGCAGAAAACTGGTGGTCTATCAGGTTGTCTGAATGCTAGTACACATGTACATACATTGTCGTTGTATCAATGGCTTTTACTCTGGGCTAGGCAGTTTAAGTTATGTTATGAATTTTACTGCAACACTGCCCACAGGCATTATGTTCCGTGGTCCTGCCGCCCTTTGATATTTTGTTAAGATCAACTAGAACCTTCCCACTTTCAGCTACTGCCAATGCACCTTGTCTGCTTTCTAACCTTAATTTTCAACTTCATCTTTTCCATTTGTCCTCAAAAGATATAATATACCTAAATCTTACCCTCCATTATGTGACAGTATGTGCATGTTCCACTTTCTAAGCTTTTCCTCATAACTCCACGGCATCCATAACATTCACCATTTTAAAATTTTTTATTGCATTCTGTGTAGAAGCATACTTGCTAGTGTATTCTATTGCCTCTAAGATTTATACTATATATATATATATATATATATATATATATATATATATATATATATGTATATATATATATATATATATATATATATGCAACTATAATAGTTCCCTATATAATGTCAGGGTCACATCAATACCCCTGTAATCCTTTTCAGAATATATGCACCCCGTAATCTTATTCACCTTTCAGACTATTGCTTTTTCATGTTGTACAGCACATTTCATCTCAGGAAGCTTTTTATCTCCAGATAGCTTTTTTGATTGCCCTGTTTAGGGTCAACTCAAGCTCCAAGAATACAGAAATACAAAAATATTAACTATATTTACAAAAAATACTACAGTAACGTAGAAGAGAAAAAATAAAGTGAAAAGCAGAAAATAAAAGGAAAGGAGAAAACACACAAAACTGTTTTTTTCATTTCTTCCATTGTTCAGTTTTCCTTGTATTCTTTTCACAGCATCCATACCTGTTATATTATTCTGTACTGACATTCTGCCTTGCTACTCCTCCATAAATGCAGAGGTAAAGAAAGTTAAGTAACACTGACTGATCTGTATTGTTTTCATATTTGCAACCCTTCCCTTCCCACAAATTATTCTCAGATTCAGTGCTAACTTTTCCAATCCTCCCCCAAAGGACCAATCACAATACCAGTAGATTGCTAGGCACCCACTGTCCAAGGCCAAGAATACAGCCTCCATGGGACCTGGCAATATCCCTGGCTGTGTTCCACATGAACTACAGAGTGAACTGGCACCTCACTTGCGCGCCCTGTTCAATCACAGCCTCACCTCAGGCTTTGTCCCTACTGAATGGCGTACTGCTATAGCTGTCCCTCTCCACAAAGGAGGAATGACTACAGACCCCAGAAACTATTGCCCCATTAGACTGACAAGTCTGATATGCAAATCTATGGAACGCATCATCATGGACCTAATAAACAAGGATATAGGGAACCGCCAAACTCTGGATCCCACACAGTTTGGTTTTCTGAAGGGTAGATCATGCCTGCTCAACTTGGTTGACTTCTTTGAGTCAGTCACCAGAGCTGTGGATGAAGGCAAGGTGGCTCATACAGCCTACCTTCATCTGGCCAAGGCCTTTGATACCATTCCCCACTCAGGAATCATAGAAAGACTCACTAAGCTAGGCATCAACCCTAATCACTAGGTGGGTTGCAAACTGGCTCACAGATAGAACCCACAGTGTGAAAGTAGCTGTCTCCAATTCAGACTGCCGACCAGTCACGAGTGGAGTCCCACAAAATTCGGTCCTGGGTCCTCTCCTGTTTAGTATCTACTTCTCAGAAGTCCAGACCAGCACGAAGGGACTCTGACTGACAAAGTTCACAGATGATTGCAAGTTGGGAGCTATTATTAACTCCCTAAGTGATGTTGACATCCTACAGAATGGCCTCACTGTGACCAACAACTGGTGTCAGAACCATGGCCTTAAGATCAATGCCAAAAAATGTGTTGTCATCCTCTTTGGGAAAAACCTAGTTCCCATGAACTACTACATTGATGGTAGTCCTCTAAACACAGAAGGCATTATAAGAGATCTGGGAACACAGGTTGACAGCAACCTCTCTTTTGACCACCACATTGCCACTGTGTTCAGAAAGTCCTTGTATGTGGCACATCTCATTACTAAGGGTTTTGCATCCAGGAAAAAAAAAAGGTCATTGTCTCCTTCCACTCTTCCCTCATTATGCCAATCATCGAGTACAATGCTCCATTTGGCATGTACCTCACTAGACACCTGCAACAACTGGAGAGGCTGCAAAAGTACCTCACAAAGAGGATCATAGGCCTTAAACACTTGTCCTATATGGACAGACTCAAAAAACACCAACTATTCTGTCTCATATCGCCTACTTAAAGGTGATCTCTGCTTGACTTATAAAGCCATGTCTGACCCAGCTCTGTTAGAAATGCTACATCTAAATAAATCTCAGTCCCTCTGCACCACACACTCCAGAGACCTCAACCTCATTACCACAATCAACAGAACGTGTTGGGGGGACAGGTTCATAACCCAGACAGTGCCCATGGTATGGAATTGACTTCCCATACATGTCAAACAGAGCACCTCACTGGCCCTCTTCAAGATAAATCTTGATGAGTGGATGGGAAATAGAAAATTCACCCTGGAGAATCACTCCAGTGGCTCTACTCGACAGAGACACTGGAAACTAAGGCCGGGTGGCAGGATGCCAGGGTAATCCTATGGGCTAGGCCTATAAAGGCTTCAGGGTCATTAGCCTAGTACACACCTATGAACCTATGAACCTATACCTGTTCCTCTTACCTTCTCCAAATTATTTGCACATCTTCTTTTGGTCCTCTCTTACTTACTTTGTCATTCATTTTTTCCAGGCCTACTACAGCCTGCTGGCTGAGTTTTGTTAATTTTAGCTGCATTTTGACATTTTACCACCTCTCATCCTTCTATAAGCCTTCATCTTTTCAGTTATAATGTATTTTACCTGTCTGCTTGTAGTCAGGCTGTCTGTTTTCCCTACCCATAGTGCCCGTTTGCATTGATACAAGATTTTGTACCTTCCCACGTTTACTTTAATGCATTTCATGGTCTTCTACTCTTCTGTGTTCTTAACCCCTGCCATATTAACTTTTCCTGTAAAACCAGATCTCTACTTGTTGGCATGTTTCTCATTATTTCAGGAATATCAAACCACACAAGTTTTTTTTTTTTTTTTTTTTTTTTTGAGGCAAGGGTGTTGGGTGGTGACAATGAAATGGCCATAGAAACTGAGACTTGCTTTACCTGGATTTAACGCCTATAACAGGATAAGAGAGGTGGAAAGAGGAAAGGGTGTTTCTATTTATGTTTGTTGTGGTCTAGTGTCAAGTTTACATAGTAAGGATGGTAACTGAGATAATTTCAGTTAAGGTGGGATGTGGAACGAAAGCTTGTAAAATATCACTCTTTTATAGGCCTCCATATCAAGCTAATGCAGAACTGATATTTTTTGTTAATCACTAACAGTGCTTTTTGAGGATGGCTGTGATCTTATTGTTGGGGAGTTAAATACCTCTAGTGTTAACTGGAATGGATGAATTTAAATAAAAGTTTGGTAGGTGAGTTAGTGGATATAAGCACAGGAATGGGATATTTTCAGGCTGCATCATTTCCCACTAGAAGTGTTAATATTTTGGATATTGTTAGGGCTAAAAATGAGGAGTTAATAGAGAACTGGATCAGATCAGGTTATTTTAGTATTTCCTCAACATATGAGATCTG
Organism: Protopterus annectens; assembly: GCF_019279795.1. Lineage (NCBI taxonomy): Eukaryota > Metazoa > Chordata > Ceratodontiformes > Protopteridae > Protopterus > Protopterus annectens. The sequence goes on along the minus strand of NC_056725.1, from coordinate 753,085,528 downwards.
TAGGCCTGTTAAGACAGTTAATGATAAGGGGTTTAGGTATGCGTTTTGTACAGCAGAATGGGACAAGATAAGGAGGGAGGTATCTGATTGGAACTGGGGGGATGTACTTGGTTTAGTCAATATCAAGGAAGGCTGGGAAAATACTATTTTTTTTTAAGTTGGTTGATGATTTTGTGCCACTGGTTTTTAGTAAACCTGAGAGATATAAATCTTCATGGTGGAAAGCTTATTTGGAGAAGCTATATACAAGGCTTTAGAATTTATGGAAAGCACAGAAGAAAAGGTTGCAGAGAAAAAAATCTAAATAAATTTAGGCTAGTAAGGAATTCATTTAGGAGACTAGTCAGGTTAACCACGAAGAATTATGAAAAGACGTTGGCAAGTAATGTGGTGTTGAATAAAACGTTTTATGGGTATCTGTATCAATACAAAAAGGATGTGCATTCAGGTTCACTATTACTGCTGCTTGTAATTTGGTTACTTACTGTAGCGTATTGTGCAAAGTATTTTTGAATTAGTTTGTGGGCCCCAATAGAAATGTTGTTAAAGGAAGTGTTTCAGTTGATATTTATGGTGACGTCATTCTCATTTGTGTTTTTTTCAGATGACCTGTAGTCCATAACTGATGGTTAAACGTAGCTCAGCTGCACTGTATTATTTTGACATTTCTTCTATACACCCTCATCCTGCATCGATTCTTCTTTACCCACAATTTGAGGATTCTTCCACTTTTCATTTTCAGAATAGTAAGTACCCATGTCCTTAGCAATACTGGCACACTGAGAAATCTGACAACATGTATCCTACATGAGTGAAGTAAGGAAGAAACGCCCCGTCTATGGCACAGCAAGGCAAAATAACACATCATTAACCTGCAGATTTATCCCTATACCTCTGTGTTCTGCACAGAAGGAGTGTAGCTATGCATTTCCCTTATGTAATATAATCTTGTATAACTTCATACCTACTCGACTTCAAATTGTACACATCTTTCCATATTCTACCTCCTATACATTTGAGGAACGTACATCTTTGCAGTTGTTAAGGTACATCTATAATGAAAGGCACATTTCATAGCATATATAATGTATGTAGGCACATACAGAAACAGGTGTCTGTCTGTACACCATCCTGTAAAATCAGAGCAACAGCTAAGGGTGCATGAAACTTCTTTCAACTCTGATATGTTAATGTTTTCATATTGTAAACAACATGACAGTGACAAGGTCACCATGTGTGCAGAACATTTTTCAAGACAGTACACTAACTAATCAGAGAAAAGGAAAGGAAAGAAGTGGAATAAAATGACACAGTAGAGGAGATGAATCATCCTAATGGTATAACAATTGAACGTAGATACTTAAGTACTTCCTGAGTGACAGAATGAGGCCATTACAAGAGTTCTTTTAGGACCGTAAAGACAACTGAGCAATTATATTGAGAAAGAAACTTCTGTGAATAGAATTTAATGTACAAATTGTTTATTTTAGGGGAACAGAAAACTTCACAAACCAGAGTAACTGCTGAACAGTTATACTGGCATGCTGGTACAAAGTGTTCACTGCATGTTCTCAATTTACTGAAAAGCTGACAGGTGCTTTTTTACAGCTTTGATTGGTAACAGTATGATGGATGCTTGCACATGCGCACACACACACACACACACACACACACACACACACACACACACACACACACACACATAGACACACACATATCTATCTATATATATATATATATATATATATATATATATATATATATATATATATGTATATACACACACACATAGGGGGGTGCAGTGTTTACCTTTGCCCTTGGGGGCCTGAAACAAAGCATATGAAGGTCTAAGAAGGACTGATTCAATTACTTGGTTAATAAAAAATAAATTAAAATGCTTTCCTGTTGTGGGACTATATCACATAATGATGCTGATTGTTGATTCAATGAAATAATGGTCAGATATAGTATGTGTGCAAAGTGAAAGGTAATCAAAAGGGGCACAAATCATAAACACAAAACAGAAAAGTACCCTTGTGGCACCTAATGCACAAGAACTGAGCAATAAAGATGGTGAGACTAATTTAGAGAAAACAAAAAGTGATGCCATATTGGACAGCAGGATGCACACTGACTGGAAGTAAACAGTGAAATTAAAAAGGTTTTATCACTACATGGGTTACCCCAGACAGGGCAAGGGTAAGACTGAAGATGGAACTGAGTAAAAGGATTTCACTCTCAATTCCACTAGTGGGTATAATGAAATGTTTCTGCACACACTACACCAAAGGCAAAGGTATATACTGCTGGATAACTAGCCTTATTCACATGTAGTTGAGTTTGTTGGCCATTATTTGGCAGAAAATGAATACAGGGTCATGTTTCATTAACAGGTTACATGGAATTTCATAAAATGTTGGACAAAGGGACACCAATAAAAAGCAGGAACAAATCGTATCTGGTGCAACTAGTGTGTTGTTGTGTCTTTCATCTTTTCCCGATTAGGGGTCGCCACAACGGAACTCCGGTCTGCTAATGATTGGCAGTAGATTTTTATGTGCTGAGTTGCCAGCCCTGACGCACAACCTTCAACGAAGGTACGCCCATTCACGCATGTCTCTACACAGAAGACGCTCTAGCTGAGAATCAAACGGGACAACGTCTTACTGTGAGGTGACAACGCTACCGCAGCACCACTTTTTCTGGAGATGTTAAATACCCTTGGTTTAAACTATCTGAAATAAATTAAAGTGGTTCAACATAAACATTTTTAATACAGACACGTCACCATTAAAACTGAGCTGAAGTAGTTACAACAGTAAGCATCAACAATCAGCATCACTGGTGCATCAGGCAGAACACTTGCCTTTCGTGCAGAAAGCTGTGGGTTCTATTCCCACACCAGATAGATCAATTGCTGACATTACAGTGAAGTGAAAGGGGTGGGGTGATGTACTCCTGAGTGTATCTTCCTTAAATGAAATGTTAAACTGATGCTCCATCTGCTTTAGTTAGTGGTAGCTCAAATGGATGTAAAAGATCCCATGGCACCTATCAAAAAGAGTAGGGGTTCTTTATTTACAATTTATACAGTGTACAGTTTTCCATTCCTTTCTATTATTGCGATACAGTCATAAATATCTTACTTGTCATTATTATATTAAACTTCTATCTTCACTATCCTTACTTGAACCCCACTTTTTTTCTACAAACATCATATAATTTTACAAATTACGACGAGTCTCCATTTAGCATTAAACATGATTTAATTTAACCTTTCATTCCAAATGGTCCACACAATGTAATATTTTATCTATTTTATTAATATAATATTTATTTTTATGATTATAATATCCATAAATAATCATATCCATTATTTTCATCTACCTCCTTTATATTTTCAAAAACATTTTCTTCACATATTTTTTCTACAATCTGCAACCCTTATCATTTGTGAAAAAAAACTGTTCTGTAGTTTATTCTTTACAATAATACATACAAACTGTTTCACTTATTTTTTATGTGGCACATTTTCTTTTACTGGTAATTTATGAATCATTAATCTCCATAAAAAGTCATGTCTTTCTTTTTGCTTATTATACCATGCTTTTAATATTTTTATAGTTTTAACTTTTTCATTTACTAACTCAGCCCAAGGATTAACATAAAAATATTGTATCATGATATTTTTATACCTCACTTTCCTCTCATTTTCTGTTTTATCAATTTTTATTTTTCCTAAAAGAATTTTTTTCTTGATAACCTCTCATTTCATTATTTAAGCATTATTTTCCTCTTTTGAGTTTTTAACATATCCCAATGCTGCTCATATGTGTACGTTAGTAAATTTACTATCCATATATATCACTCCTCCCTTCACTGAATTCAGTCTTGAACCTCTTATAATAAAAAAAAGTTTGAAGCATTTCTTTTTCATAGATTATTGTCAACATGTAGACATTAGCTAACTATGCAGTCTTTCCCAGTATATTGAGTGATACCTTGTATGTTTTCCAAAAACAAAAAAAGTTCCTTTATTTCATCTATTATCCTATTCCATTGTTCCTCACTTACATTTTTACCCTCAAATCTTATTCCTAACACAGAGATTTATTTCAATAAAAAATGTATTCCTCCTATCTCTACTTTATCCCACAATCCTTTACTTTTGTACTTAAAGTCATGCCTATTATGTTTAAACATTGATAGACATAGCATATAATTTCTCTCATCCAGACTTTGTTTCTCATAATCAGTATAGTATCATCTGCAAAAGTGAACAAAGCTGACATTTTATTTGTTCATTAGTAATATAAGCAGTACCTTTCATATGCAAATGTACATGCCTAATACATTCATAACTAATGTAAATAATGTGCCATTCATAGGACCTACCTGACATATGCCATTCTTTATGTCTATTTCTTTGCTTAAGCATCCATTCACAAAATTCTTACTTTATTTTTATTATATGCAGAACAACATACATTCTTAATTTTCTCACTAATGTTATACTCTGCACAATTCTCCACAAACTTCATGTTATACTGTATCAGAAGCTTTATTTAAATCTTCTGTCATGAACTTGGTTTCATCAGTACTGTTTTTAATATAATCCACAAGTTCCCTTACTATTAATAATGAATCCTGACATCCTTTTCCCTTTAAACTATACTATATTTCATAATATGTTTCATTTTATTCTACATTCTTTCTTAATTCTTTTCATAAACATCTTATAATCTACAGTATTCAATATTATAGGTCTGCAATTTTCAATTTTTATTTTTATCTTCCTTTTTCCATACAAAGTTAAGTATACCACTGCATACATTTTTATACATAAAACATTCATTTAATCACTCATTCATAGCATTTAAGAAGTGTTTTCTCTGACAAGCTGTGCAGTTCTTATAAAATTGATATCCTGTTCAATCTGGTCCTGAAACTGATTGTAAATTAACTTGTCCAAGTATCTTATCTAATTCATATAAGGGAAACTTGTTTTTCAATTATTTATTTTTTTGTTTTGTTATTTTTAACATGCCATTCTTTTTTGCATTTTCTTTCTAACTTAAAACATTTTCTTTACAAAACTTATTACGATATTTATAATTTGCTTCTGAGATCTTCTTACCTCTCCTCTACCATCTGTCATTTCTGTCATTACACTAGTAGCCTGTGTAACTGCTGCTCAGATAAGCGGATACTTCTCTTTTACCTTGTAAGAAATATCGTTGCTTAAATAATAATAATGCTTTGATTTTTCTCTTGATTCTTTTTCATAAATTCTCTGTTTAATCACATATCTCTTTTCTTTCTAAATGGATTAAAGCATCTGTAAACATTATATTATAATCTGTTCCACTTTTTCTTACATCTGACTGCCATTCCAAAACATTTTTATATTTTTCTTTAGAAAGCTAATCACTACGTGGACCAGTTTTTATAACATACTCATGTGGAAATGTGATCTTTCCAAAATCACATACTTATTGTCTTTCAATTTTCATTCCATAATTTCTCATTTATTTTTTTTATTCCTTTTCTCAGTCTGACAAACTCCTTATTTTCCTGAATCTCTAGCCATATGACTGAATGATCTGAAAAGCTTGTTACAAGTGCCTTTTTCTTAGTTATATTTAAATTTTGTGATAAAATAAAATAATACATTTCAGTCTTATATATACCCAGACTATATGTCCACAGATTCTTCTTCTTCTTCTTCTTTCGGCTGCTCCCGTTAGGGGCCACCACAGCAGCTCAACTGTTTCCATTTCTTCCTGTCCTCTGCATTCTTGTTCTGTCACACCAACCACCTGCATGTCCTTTCTCACCACATCCATAAACCTTATCTTAGGCCCCCCTCTTTTCCTGTTACTTGGCAGCTTCACCCTTAGCATCATTTCCTCAATATACTCTGCATCCCTCTTCAGCACATGTCCAAACCAATGTAATCTTGCCTCTCTGGCTTTGTCTCCAAACCTTCCAACCTGGGCTGACCCTCTAATATACTTATTCCTAATCCTGTCCATCCTTGTCACACCCAGTGCAAATCTTAACATCTTCAACTCTGCCACGCCAAGCTCTGACTCCTGCCTTTTTGTCAATGCCACTGTCTCCAACCCATATAACATAGCTGGCCTCACTACCCTCTTGTAGACATTCCCTTTCACTTTTACTGGTACTCGTCTGTCACAAATCACTCCTGACACTCTTCTCCACCCACTCCATCCTGCCTGTACTCTCTTCTTCACCTCTCTTCCACACTCACCATTACTCTGAACTGTTGATCCCAAGTACTTAAACTCATCCACCTTCACCACCTCTATTCCCTGAATCCTCACCATTCCTCTATCCTCCCTTTCATTCACACACATATATTTTGTCTTAGTCCTGCTGACCTTTATTCCTCTTCTCTCTAGAGCATATCTCCACCTCTCCAGGGTCTCCTCCACATGCTCCCTACTCTCACTACACATCACAATGTCACCTGCAAACATCATAGTCCACAGGGACTCATGTCTGATCTCATCTGCCAACCTGTCCATCACCATTGCAAATAAGAAAGGGCTCAGAGCTGATCCTTGATGTAATCCCACCTCCACCTTAAACGCATCCGTCACTCCCACCGCAGACCTCACCACTGTCACACTACCCTCGTACATATCCTGTACCACTCTTAAATACTTCTCTCACACTTCCGACTTCCTCATACAATACCACAACTCCTCTCTAGGCACCCTGTCATATGCTTTCTCTAAATCCACAAAGACACAATGCAACTCCTTCTGACCTTCTCTGTACTTCTCCATCAACACTCTCAGTGCAAACATCGCATCTGTAGTGCTCTTTCCTGGCATGAAACCATACTGCTGATCGCTAATCATCACCTCCCTTCTTAACCTAGCTTCCACTACTCTTTCCCATAACTTCATGCTGCGACTGATCAATTTAATCCCTCTGTAGTTACTACAGCTCTGCACATCACCCTTATTCTTAAAAATCGGTACCAAAACACTTTTTCTCCATTCCTCAGGTATCCTCTCACTTTCCAAGATTTCATTAAACAATCTGATTAAAAACTCCACTGCCATTTCACCTAAACACCTCCATGCTTCCACAGGTATGTCATCTGGACCAACAGCCTTTCCGTTCTTCATCTTCTTTATAGCTATCCTTACTTCCTCCTTGTTAATCCATTGTACTTCATGATTCACTATCCCTACATCATCCAACCTTCTCTCCCTCTCATTCTCTTCATTCCTCAACCCCTCAAAGTACTCTTTCCATCTGCTCAACACACTCTCCTTGCTTGTGAGTATGTTTCCCTCATTATCCTTTATCACGCTTACCTGCTGCACATCTTTACTAGCTTGGTCCCTCTGTCTAGCCAATCGGTACAGGTCCTTTTCTCCCTCCTTAGTGTCCAACCTTTTATACAACACTTCATACACCTTATCCTTAGCCTTCGCCACCTCTATCTTTGCCATGCACCTAATCTCCTTATATTCTTGTCTACTTTCTTCATCTCTTTGACAATCCCACTTCTTCTTCGCCAACCTCTTTCTCTGTATACTCTCCTGTACTTCTTCATTCCACCACCAGGTCTCCTTGTCCTTCTTCCTCTTTCTAGATGTCACAGCAAGCACCTTTCTAGCCATCTCTCTTACTAGATCTGCTGTAGTTACCCAGCTATTTGGTAACTCTTCACTGCCACCCAGTGCCTGTCTTAACTCTTCCCTGAACATCACTTCACAATTATCCTTTTTCAATTTCCACCATTTGATCCTTGGTGCTGCCCTCACACTCATCCTCCTCTTCTTGATCACCATTGTCATCCTACAAACCACGCATTTGTGCTAAAAACCAGTTGGGGATTTTACTAGTAATCTATTAATTAGAATGCAGAGTCCATCTCGTATGATATTTCCCTCAGTAATTCTAGTGCACCCAAGGCTGTTGAAAAAAATGCAGATGGGCATTCCACTTCAGGTTCACCACAACTATCATGTGACCATCATAATTTGTTGGCAATTTTCACTGTTTTCCCTTTTACTTGTGTCTTTTTATCGTGTTCCCTAGGATACTTGTAGCAGACTTTTCTATGACATGTTCTATAGAGTCTTTTTGTGGTTTTATTGCTGTTAGTGGGTTTAATTTGTAGGCATGTGCAAAGAATGTTATATCTTTAAATGGGGGTCTATGGTCACTGCAAAGAAGAGCATAAAAAATATATGTTCTTTTCTTTTATCCTGAAATCTCAGTCACTGCTTTTAAAAATGACTGTGATGTGCATTTTCCTGCCTGCGACCTGGATGGTAGATACACTGATTTTTTTTTCTCTTTACTTCCTTCTTCCATTTCCGATTGGGATCCTTCTCTCAGCTTGCTTCCTTTCTTAATGTTTTTATAACACTGGGTATTTCCTGTGGTTGGGGAGTCCTACCTATCATTTCTGCTTAGGAAGCTTTTATAAGGTTATTGATACTTCCGTAACTGCTCAGTTGAATATATTACTTTAGACTTAAAGATCCTCTGATTCTGATTTAGTGGATTTCCTGCTGCTATTTATCTTTGCTATCTCCATGTGTGCTGGTTTACATATTACTAGTTTTTATGTCATGTGGTGCATATACATTTATTAAATTCTTTACTGCTGTCCATCTTCAACAGGACTTTCCTGAGACTGCTGACTTGTTTTGGCTACTCTCTCTCTCTCTCTCTCTATATATATATATATATATATATATATAGATATACATATATACACACACATATATATATATATATATATATATATATATATATATATATATATATATATACACAGAGAGAGAGTGAGAGCTATAGATATAGTTATGGATATAAATATATGTGCTGCCATGATAATTTGATATACTGTCTTGAAATGTTCATGGAATGTTACCAGGATAATTTCCTATAAATCAGCTACATATTATGTTCCTAGACTCAATGCCAAAGGAGCAGCTGCATCATAGAGTTTGCTAAAAAAATCATTTTATGTCATTTTTGTTATTTTATGCCACAACATATAAAAAATATAAAAAAACTTTTATACAAAAGTGCATATTCTTGTTAAGCATGATGATAATGACACAGGACACCTCCATACATTGGAACCAACCCAATTTGGTATCATCATGGGCTGGTCATGCCTGCTCAACCTCGTAGAGTTCTTTGAGAAGGTCAACAATGCAATGGATGAGGGCAAAACAGTTCACATTGCTTACCTTGAACAGGCCAAGGCATTTGACACAATACCACACTCGGGAAATGTTGATAAACTCAAGAGGTTAGGTATAAACCATTGGGCCAAACTGTGGATAGACAGCTGGCTCACAGACTGGATCCAGGTAGAAATGGAGAGTCCACATCTACAAAGAGGCCAGTCACAAGTGGAGACACTCAGGGATCAGTCCTGGGGCCACTCCTTTTTGACATTTACTTCTCTGAAGTCAAGATTAATGTCAAAGGCGTCTGACTGACCACATTTGTAGATGATTGCAAATTAGGAGCAGTCACAGAATCCCCAATCGACACTGATGTTCTCCAGAATGAGCTGACAAAGACTTATGTCAGAGGCATAGACTAAAACTTAATGCCAAAAAGTGCATAATAATACCCTTTGGGAAGTCCTCCACCCTTGCTAATTATCATATTGACAACATAGCCCTAAGAGATGAGTCATTAGTCAGAGACTCGGGGACACACATAGACAGTAATCTAGCCTTTGACCATCACATGTCTACAGTAGTGAGGATTTCATTCTATGTTCTGCAACTTATAAACAAAGGTATGGCATCTTGGTCCAAGGAGGTCAATGTTCCATCTTATTCAGCACTCATCAGACCTATCATTGAGTACAATGCCCCTTTGGTATTTACCTAACCAGCGACATCCAACAACTGGAACGTCCAGAGTCGTTCCTCACTAAAACAACACAGGGCATAAGTAACATGTCCTGTGCAGACTGCCTCAAGGCCCTATCCCTGTATTCTGTGTCCTACAGGCTGCTGGGGAGAGATCTATGCCTGGCATACAAGACATCGTGAAACCCCACTATGATGAATCTCGTGCATATGCACAAAACAAACAGCACCAAATTTACCTATTTTGAAGACCTAAACCTCACCTGTGATATAAATAAGAAGTACTAGACAGACATGTATTTATCCCAGAGACTACCCCTTTTCTGGAACAAGTTCTCTATCCATGTGAAGCAGAGTTCATCCCTAACCCAGTTCAAGTGTAATTTGGACAACTGGATGGGGAACAGGAAAGTAATCACTGGTTTGGCACCCGTGTCTCTAATGGACACAGGGAGCCTGTAAATGGTTCTTCTCCCAGGCCCCTGCTTGTACATTTTTCATCTTCCAAGCTCCTGCTTACACTTATTGAGGGAAACGGAGTTTGTCAGAGATTTGAGATGCATGGTGAGGCTTAAAAAGGCCATAGTTAGGGTTGCCAGGTTTCTTTGCGGCTAAAACTGGACTAAAGTCACGCCCCTCGCATCACACATAACTCCACCCATTCCCACCCCTCTCCCGCCCATGCCCCACCTATTTTGTGACATCACAGTGACATCAGCTGATGGGACCACCCACTTTGATGACTTAAGCCGTACTTAAAGGGGAGAAAAGAACACAGGCGGCACTAATTGCACTGCTAGGCTGCTGCAGATGTAAGTACCAGTATTGATGAAAAGTGTCAATATGGTGCATTTTTCTCCAGTTATTTATTTTCTATGTTCCTAAACCTAATTATGGATGATCCATGGAGATAAAAGGTCAAGAGCTAGCAGCCTGTGCACATGGTGGTAAATCTGATTAAAAAAATCCAAAAAAAATGTAAGCAGTTATCTTTGCTATTAAAAAATTGTAAGTTTTGATTTACCCCATAAGATCATTTAAGTCAATAACATCACTTTACTGCTCATTAAGAAATGATGATCTTAACATTCCCTTGCATTTTGAAAGTTCTGTCAAATACTGTTTGTACTGGGGCATGGGACAGGTACTCAGTTGTTAAGATGTAACATATTTTCCGTTTCGTACTTCGGATTAGGAAGTTTCAGTCCTTGGCTGTGCCTGTATTGGGTGGGGGTCAATTGAGCTAAGTGTTACTGCCCCTAGTGTGATATTTCAGATGCTAGTACTTAAGATCTTGTACTGGGTCCGACTGACCTCCCACTCTTTTTCTTTACATGTCACATATGCAAAAAATGGGATAAAGGGGTTGTGGATGAATGGATTTCTAACAGGTGACATGTTTTATGTTACTTTCAAAGTATACGTCATAATCTCAGAAAAGCACACATACTTTAAAGAGTTTCATTAATGTTTTTCTATATCACGCCAAAGTTGCGGGTTAAAACAGGTAACTTCCTACAACAATGCTCTAATACAAGTTTACGAAGATGCAGACTGGACCACCGCTATGCAGTTGTAAAATGGCAATAAGACTGAATGAAAGATGACTCAAGCCTCTAGATCTAAGAAAGATGCACGTAGGAAAAGAAATCACATGCAGCTAGCACACTTGCCATTTTCTGAACATGGCAAAGAGGTAGTTTTATTTTTCAATGTGGTCCCTTGCGACAGAATTAAGTAAAAGCAAAATAATGTTGGGTAACTGCAAGTGCCCAAAAAGCAAGATGCACAATTTGTTTCATGGAATACGGTTCAACATAGTAGATGAGGATAATACAAATCAGGGCTTGTTAATTGCTAACAGTATTACACTGCATGGTGAAGTTCTAAAATCAGTCTGAGTGTACTACAATGCAACACTGGGCAATGTTAGCAGAGTGCTTAAGCATTTTAAATCTTGCTATAAGATTTCTTTTGTCACTGCTTGGTAGCTGGTAGGATAATGATAGCTAAAAAAATACCGTTTTCCCACCGTGGAGTACTGCCTTCCAGTGATATCTCTACAATCCGTATAGCAGAAAATAAAATTTGTCCATTTGTATTACATCACTGCCACTTAAATTAATGTATGTACTGTCTAAACTATGTAGCTACCAGGAATACTGAAGTTAAAAGCATTTCATTGTTGTGTAGTAGCTAGTAGTGTATCGTACCGCTCCCGTTCGAGCTGGATACATTTACTTTCTCCTCTCCTCTGGCGGCACAAAAAAAAAAACAGACTTCATGAGTTTAAATTTTTTAACTGGACAATTTGTCTGAAAACCGGACAGTTCGGTCAAAAACCGGACAGCTGGCAACCCTAGCCATAGTGGTCATTACCTTACTGCACACCTGTGAACCTATGAAATCACAACAATAGTAGTGACTTTTTTATAGTTTTTGTAGTTGTTACATTAAAAGAACTGACAAGTTGTGTGTGTTTTTTTTAATTTTAAGCTGACTGTTTGCACACAGACATAGCTAGACACTCTGTTGTCAGTGCAATCCCCTGCTTTGCATCCCCTGAAGTTTTAAAGTTGAGGAGGAAAAAAAACTGTAACAAACTGCTTTGTGAGTAGTTTACACAATTATGTCATGACCTGACCACAGATGCAATATCACCATTCATTTTCTGATTGTTAGTGTTTTACTAATGACTGATTGGAATCTGCTGATTGTACCACCTAACTTTGCACCAAGGGCAGCTGCCCCCCTTCATCCCACCCTAGCTATGTCTCTAGCACTGCAAAAGATGAAGTTTGTACATTTCAAATGTCTACTCTTGCCTGTTTGACACTGTATACAGATGTTGATTTGCCATATTGCTTCAAGATATTTGTTAAAACATATTTCAGGATGAGCTGCCTAGATACTAAGGCTGTTATAGCTCATTATTAACTCTTAAGTTGCATAGTTAATAGTTATGGGAGAAATTATAATTTTTCCTAACAAACCAGCATTGTTTTAGTTCATAGTTCAAAAGAATGGACCATTAACATGGCAATCTTGCTGATCTGAAAAATAACAGTGTATAAGTTTATTGTGAACTAAATGACAAAAGATAGAGCAGTCACATGATTATATAGTTCTACTAGGGGTACACAGAAATACAGAACCATGTCTCTAACACATCTGATGTATTCTAGCAAATTTATCACTACATATATTAAGACCTTAGCTACAGAATATAGTTAGTTACTTTGAATATAAAGACATATCTGCAACTTTTTTTTAACATGCATCACTGCATGTGTCTAAATGTGAAAGGGAGAGGGATAAGCAAACAGCCAGTGACAGAACACGTCTACATTCAGTAGTAAAATATACCATTGTTACGTTGGATATACTGACAACTAAGCAAGGATACATTCTGCACATGTGCAGCATTCTCACTCAAATCAGTATACCAACTCCTAAAAGGGAGTGTGCAATGCTATGTACCAGACTTTCAGTGTTTAATGTCTGAAAACCACCCATTTTGTACAGAAACATAAAAGGCTTTTCCATGCCCCTTTTCAGGATTCTTAATATGATTTCCAGGGAATTTCAATAGGACACTAAGGTACAAAATGCACTGACTAAAGGCTAATATTCTCCCTTGGGACACACACACGCGTGCACACACACACACACACACACATATATATATATATATATATATATATATATATATATATATACATATATACGTATATGTGTGTGTGTGTGTGTGTGTATATATATATATATATATATATATATATATATATATATCTATATATATATATATATATATATATATATATATATATATATATAATTAGTTTTTAATTCCTGCTCAATAACAATATATCATGGATAGTTCTGCATTTCCCATCCAGAAATGAACTCAAACTATCAGATGAAGACAGCACACTGCAACATGCAAATACTGTTAAGTTAAAGCCTGATTAAAAAAAAAAAACACGCATTTGGTATCTATGTATAAAAAGACCAAACCTCCTTTGAGAGTTCAAAATCATTCAAAGAATTATAATACAGTACTCAGATGCACAATTCACCTAAGACTGTCTTTTTACTGTTAAGGACTGCATTGTGGGTCAGTGTTGGATGTGTCCACAATACATTGCCCCTCAACACAGTGAGCTGTAGTCATAGCATATTTATAGTGCCTTGTTTGAGAAAATGCATACGACTTTTACTTCTGAGGTAATGTCAACTAAGTAAAAATATTGTTGCATTCCCCACTTGAACAGAAGTCAATACCCACACCAAATGGAAACCGACTATAATGCAAGATACGAGACTGTCGATATGAAATATCTAAACGAATGCAAGATACAAGACTGTCAATATGAAATATCTAAAGGACCGTGCATTTGGTACCCATGTTCTAGAAGTCTGTCTGTCGGCCCCGCTTGAAAGTTTTTAATAAAGCTTTGATGGCATTATGATAGATTACTGATGTGCAATACCTGCATGACTGCCATTTTACCCTTACAGACTTCACTGCAGCTGAATGAATGAATAAGGCCACAGCTCTTTGTCTCCATTAGCATACTATGTTTTTCTGATTGCATGTTTACACTGAAAAAAAATTGCCATATCTGTGAAATATGCATGCTTCACTGCTCATGATGCAATAAAAACAAAGTATGGCAATATTATGGCCTAGCACTTCATTTACCACAGTGAGAAGAAAACTACCCAAATGAAAACTGCATATAATGCAACATGTAGATTGTTACTATGAAGTAACTATTCATGTCTGTGGTTACGACACAGTACTTTTAGAGAATTCATGAGAAAACTGAGCAGAGCTGTAGAAAAATTAATGGTCTGGGCACCAAGCCCTTCAGAGCTTCCCTGCTACTGAAAAGCATTGTGGACTTTTGAGGATTGACAGTCAGCTAGTGTTTCTTCACTGCTGGGAAAATAAGTTCCTTCTAGGTATAAAACTTTCATATTTTATTTTATATGTGAAATACTTTATTTGATGCTAGGAATTTTATGTTTATTGGACTGTTATGTGACTTTTCAATCAGTTAAGTTTATGGTTCTTTTTACTTTACATTAAAAACTTGTTAAAAGTGTAGTTTATTTATTTTTCTGTGGTGAAAACTTGTATTTAACTGTGTTTAGGAGCTGGAGTAAGTGTATGTTGAGGTTTTTGCAGTGTTTTATGTTAAAATACTATTTTTTATACTTACCTGTTTTACCGATTCCTGCTGTCAGTGATACCTAGACTTCAGGCTTCATTTTCAGCTTTACCATGGAACAAATTACCAGTTCTTTGGTTCTTCCTTCCTCCAACTACAAAAAGAAGAAAACTTCCAGACAGCCTTTGCCCCTTCAGCAGGTAATGAATTTACCTCATCAGCAGATGAGTAACTCTGCAGTGACCAGTTTTGGTTCCTCAGAACATTCATCTTTTTTCCTGGTTTCCTCTAGTGAGATCCCTTTAGCCACCATGGATCAGGGTTTAGACATATCCTCTGTGGCTGCTGCAGTCTCCTAGGCAGGCATGGGAGAACAATTCTTCTTGGTCTTGGAGGAAGCAGCAGAGAATGTTTTCATGCCTAGGTGGACTGGGAAGCCTATTCTCCAAGTGATGTTCCTGACAGGAGTCGGTCTGCTTCTATGGAAATTCCTGTTAAAAAGAAGTAGAAAGTTAAACATTTGTCTTCCCCTGTCTCAGTTACTCTAGACAGCAACTATTTATTGGGCTTATCTCAGGGCTTAGTTCAGGCTCTTGAACTCCTCTCATTACTGATAAAAGAAAAAGGAATCCCTTCCCAGTATTATGAACAGGGAAATGATTCTACTGAAATAAGTTCTGTTTTTTTTTTCTCCAAAAGTGACTGATTCTGAGGAGAATGTGTTTCCTAATGGTCCCTTGAAAGAATTTTATTTTTCTGAAACCATATCTATGATAAACCAATTGTTTCTGTGGGAAGACAATGACATTCCAATTTCTCTGAAAATATTATAATTTATTACAGCCGGAATGTTTTCAACCCACTTCTGTTCCTCCTTCTGTGCTTCCAGCTTTGGAGGATGTTTCTGTTATATCCTGTAACATGCCTGACAGCCAGCCTGCTAGGTAGATACACTGTATAAACTTCCTCAGTCTTATAAATTTTTATTTGCTAATCCCAAATCTCAGCCTGCAGTGATTTCGTTGGCAAATCTTGCTGCTAAACATATTGTAAATGCTAATTCCTCCCCCTTTGATAAGGATGGGAAAACCTTTGATATTTTTGAGAAAGCATCTATACTTCTGCCACAAATATTTTTAGAATTTTAGTTTTCAAGTTCACAGGTTAAAGTTTTTTCTTACATTATTTGAGAA
This sequence comes from Protopterus annectens, assembly GCF_019279795.1. NCBI lineage: Eukaryota > Metazoa > Chordata > Ceratodontiformes > Protopteridae > Protopterus > Protopterus annectens. The sequence continues at coordinate 753,069,265 of NC_056725.1, read as the reverse complement.
TATAAGGAACATTATACCCACTTTTCTTTCTTCTGAGAAAAAAACTTTTATGAATTAATTTACTGCTTCTGTGTCTCAAGTGACCAAACATAGCTGGAACTGTGCTTATGACTAAACTGGTACCTCATCCAGAGCAGAAACTATAGAGTCATTTATGAGAAGATTCTCAAGGTTGCAGTCTCAAAATTTACCTGAGGAAATTACAACTGAAAAATTGAATTCTCCTTTGGATCGGGAGGTTGTTTTTGGACTATCTAGTGCTGAGCTCCTGAAAAAGTGTGATGATAGAGGAAAGCTGATTCAAAGGTGACTCAGATTTTTCAGTCTTGCAACTCTAAGTTTGTTAAAATTTCAAACTTACATCAGCACCTTTTTATAAAAAGCAAAATAAGACACAGCAAATGTCTATCAAGCACACATTCAAACAAAGGCAAGGAGGCTCTAAAAGGAAAAGTGGAGTCTACCAGAAGCCAAGACAGTCCAACAAGCCTGAATGACTATCTGCAAGTGGTAGTCATCACATTCCCACTCTGGCAAGCTTTTTAGTCTCTCTGAAAATCTGGCTCTCCATTGCTCTTTCTCTCTGGCAACAGACAGTCTCAGACAAGTGGGTTTTGAGAGTGATAATACCTCCCTACTTTTCAGGAGATTTTTCCTCATCCACTAGATCAGACTTATTTTTCCCTCCTGTCATTCAGCATCTGCTGATTTACAGGGCAAGATAATCTGTTCCACCTTCTCTGACACAGAACTATTTTTATGTAAGAAAGTTTCTGGTACTGATGGTCAATAAAGACTGGAAAGTGTAAAACTTTGTGTATTAAAAGTTTTATTCACCTCTTTCATCTCACCAGGACTTCATCAGAAAAAACATTAAAACCACTCAACAGAGTAACTTAAATATATCTCATACTGCCTATAATAAATCAATCAACCAATAAAAACCTGAAGTTAATCAAGAATTACCATAAAGTTAAAAAGACATACACAATTTGAAAATGCACTTGTGTCATAAAAAGAAAAATAAACAAATTTTTCAAAATACCATAAACAGTTAGCTTGTAAATAACAAAAGTTTATAAACAAGTAAGCACAAACAGTCAAGCTTTTCTAATAGTTAATTTCCTACGTTTCAAAAAACATTTAATGTTTATGGCATCATTCAATCCTGACTTTTTATCAGCCCCCAACTGCCAGGACATTTCTCTCTGCTCCACAAAATTCTTAAAATCCCCTCCCTTGGGGTCAACTTGAACAACTTCCAAAATGGAAAATAAATTTTTTTTGTATTTGTTACATTCCTCAGAATGTTTGTATAAGGCATTGTTTATATCCTTAGTTTTAATACCGTACATGTGTTCTCTAATCCTTTCCATTAAAGTACGAGTGGTCATCCCTACATAAAATGCCTCACATCTGCTGCAAAGTCCAATGTACACTACTCCCCTGGCCCTGCAAGTAAAATGACTTGGTACCTTGATGGTGTATTTTAAATGAGGCAAACACAAAAAGGGTCCCTCTAAGATGAACCTACAAAAACTACAATGGCCACATTTAAACATCCCCATTTGGTGAAAAACAGATGTTGGAACTCTTGTTGTGGAACGTCTTTCTAAAACTTTCTTGAGACTGTTGGTATTCCTATAAACAAAATTAGGTCTAGTTCCCAAAACTTTAGTTAGCTCACTGTTTCCCTCAACAATCTTCCAATTTCTCTGAATGATCTCTCTTACATTCCCAATGTCCACAGTCATGTCCAAGTTACAGACAGTGCCTGTTGTTAACAACCTAGTCTCCTTAGTATTATTAATAATAAGTGGGTGTTTCAAAATAGGTGGATAAAATTTTTCTCTTTTTACCAAAATGTCTCTTTGCAAAGAATCAAGATACCCTTGATTGTAACCCCTATCCAGGAACATAGAAGTGATCCTGTGAAATTCATTCTTTAATTCCATCCACGAGGTAGTCATACGGCAAGCTTGTATGTATTGCCCCTTAGGGATATTCATTTTAATAAAATAAGGATGGTTGCTTTTAAAGTGCAGATACCCATTGGTAAATGTATCCTTTCTATAGATCTTACTTTCAAATTGCCCATCTGACTCATTCCATTCAATGCTTACATCAAGGACATTAACTTTGCTTCCTCTGTCACTTTTGACAAACTGCAAATATCCAGACTTGATATTTAAGTCACTAAGGAACTGTTCACTAGTTTTACAGTCCCCTTCTATGACAAAAATCAGGTCATCTACAAACCTGGCATAAAAAAGTATGTTGCAAGTTGATTTTAAACTTGAAAGAATGTTGGATTCCCACCAAGCCATCACTATGTTAGCATATGATGGTGCGGCTGGGGAACCCATCCCCACACCCTTACATTGTTTAAAAAAATGGCCGTCAGAAGTAAAATAATTATGCTCCAAAATAATCTCTAATAAACTACAAACTAAATTAATTTGACCTTGATCCAAATTAGAACCTGAAGTAAGAAAGTCTCTTACTGCCTCCACCCCCTGCTGATGAGGAATGCAGGTGAACAATGCCTCAACATATGTTGTCAGTATAAAATGTTTGTCCTTATTGTAAGAAAAGTTGGAGACAAAATTCCTGAATTTATCTAACAGATCCCAAGAATCCTTTAAATATGAGGACAGACGTTGCACTACTGGATTCAAAACAGAATCAATTACTAAGGCCAAACCCTCAGTAACTGAATGAAGGGCAGACATAATCGGTCTAAAAGGAGGGTCGGTCATACACTTATGAATTTTGGGAATACCAGATAGTATGCTGACCCTCGGTTTCTCCACTAGACAAAAGATGTACATTTTCACATCAACGACCTGGTTCATAAGTGCTTTGTATAAAAATACATTAATGAACTGAAAACTCTTGTGTATGTTCCTGACATTAACCTCAGCATATTCATAGAGGTTATTAAATAGCTTAAACATAGATATCTTATATTGTTTTGCTGTCATTACAACAATGCTACCCCCCTGTGTCGCTCTTCATGTATCTTAAATCTTTCCTGGAAATGAGCTCTGTTAGAGCTTGATGCTTAGAACTAGTTAAATTATCATAACATTTTTTCTTTTTTATACTTCTATCTAAATGACTACCTATATCATGTGTACAAACTTCTTCAAAAACTTTTAAAGTTTGATTGAGTGCTGGAGTGTAACAAGAAGGTTTGCACAAACAGTTTTGGTCACATTTGATTTTTTTTAACAAATAATTCAAATTTAATTTACGAACATATTGCTTTAAATCAAATAATTGTTTGAGAATAGTCTGCTCTTTCTGTAGGTACAAAATTGAAGCTGTAACCCACTGGGAATCACTCAAAGCAATCCCAGACAATTTAATAATATTAAATTGATCTTCAAAATGCCTTACTGTTCATCGTTGGAGGACTCTGATGCTATTGGACCTCTCGTTTTCATATTTCGTATCCTTAATGCTCTGTTTTCCCTTTTGGGTAAAAAAGCTGGAGTTTTTGAACATTGTCCTGCAGTGTTCACATTTGAAGAGACCGTGTTACCGGCCACTTCTTTGTTGACAGAAGCTGTTCCTACCTCCGTCTCACTCTCATCACCAGAAGGAATAGAGGTCGGATTCTCTGCCTTAAAAAACGTTGTGACCAAATTCAAGGGTTGTAATTGGTCATCTGGTCCTTTTGCCCATCGTGGTCTGTTTGAAGCCTGCCTACGGAACCCTGTAGACTTCTTGTAGTTCCCAGTATTATTGTTACTAGTAACAAAATGTTTTTCACTTTTGTTCTTGCATTCTCATATGCATCAACATCTCTTAATTTATGATGTTTTCGTTCAATAACATCATTCACATGTATTTCAACTTCTTTTGGAAGCTGATCATACAAGTTTTCAGAGTCAAAGTCCCTTGCCAGGCAACCAAGTTCTTCATCAAGTTTTATAATGTCCTGTTTTAGTAAAGACATTTTCCTTTTATTATTGTCAATTAGTAGTTTCAGTAGTTGTAAGCCTGCATTGTTAAAAAACCTAGTCAGTTCTTCAAAAAAAGAAGAAGAATCTGAGACAGAAGTATCATTAGGGCATTTGAAAAACCTTAAGCCTTTTGGTACTATTTCCAGTTCTATACATCTCTGAAAGTACCGGATCTCCAAATCCCATAGATCGATATTTTTTCAATAATCAACACAATTTTCACTTTTATTATTGAACTCATCTGTCCTTGCTTTGGTGACTTTATAATCAGCCTTTAAAAAGGGATCATACCTGCTGTCCAAAGCGGACCGAATGTCGTTGTATTGTGCAGGTCTAGTATTGGCCCCAGAAGACAGACCATTCTCACTAGACCCACTTGGTACATTTAAATCAATGACAGTCATTCGTTCATCATCAGAACTAGATGCCGTTTCTACTGCTCCATTCTCCCTTGAAACCAGTATTTTTAAAGTCTTTTGTATTTCATTTAAAAAGTCACCAACATGTGAAATAAACCATTATCACCCACCAAGGGTGTTGAATGTAGAGTCATATCCAATAATGGGTCATGTTCCATCTCGGCTATCAGAAAACACAAAATTCCAACCAAAGTAGTAAAACGTGAAACCAATGCCAAAATCCAACAACGAAAACTGTCAGCAATGGCACTGATGGTCACTAAAGACTGGAAAGTGTAAAACTTAGCATATTAAAAGTTTTATTCACCGCTTTCATCTCACAAGGACTTCATCAGAAAAAAAGTACAATTGTGTACACTTACCATAAATGTAGAAGTTCGAGTGTATTCACTGTTGCAGTCATTACATTTGGGTAATCTGCTGGCAGGTTGCCCTCAGTCAGCCTGAATAACAAAGTCTTGGGTCCTGAGTCGGTTGCTGTCCCCTCTTCCATGACGTCAGGTCGTCAGGTGTATAAAACATGCAGCTGATGCCATTTTATTCAGTTTTTCTTGCCCCAGATGTCAGATGCCTCCCAAATGGGGAGCAAAAAAAAAAAAAAAAAAAAAAAAAAAAAATATATATATATATATATATATATATATATATATATAAATAAACAGAAATATGTATAAATGCACTTTTAGCAACAAAAACTTTACCTTCATCTAAAAGCAAATACACCACAAAGGCTTTAATGTATAGTGAAGGAAAGAAAAGGTATAGAAAGGGGGATGACGGGTGGGTAACCCGGACTGCAACAGTAAATACACTCGAACATCTACATTTATGGTAAGTGTACACAACTGTACTATGTTCTTCGGGTTTCACTGTTGCAGTCATTACATTTGGGTAGAATCCCAAAGCTATGGATGGGAGGATGGAACTGAACAGCATTAGGAGCATAAGGCCCTGCAGAACTGCAGTGGCAAAGCCTGCCCTGGATTTGGAGAAGAGAGGCAAATGATAATGCTTTGTGAAGGTATGAACACAGCTTCAAGTAGCAGCTTCTAGAATATCTTTGGTTGGAACGCCTCTGAAAAAAGCTGCTGAAGTGGAATGTGATCTGATCTCCTTGGGCACAGGTTTACCATGGTGCAAGTAGCAGAAACAAATGCAGTGGCTTATCCACTTAGAAGTAGTCTGCATTGATATAGCCTTCCCCTCTGACCCTGCAGCAAATGCTACCAGTAGTTGCTCAGACTTTCTTAGAGATTTGGTCCTGTTTAAGTATAATCTTAGTTGTCTGTGTATGTCTAATGAATGCAGAATCCAGTCCCCCTTGTTCTGCGGATTTGGGTAAAATGTCGGCAGGTGAATGGTCTTGTTAAGAGCCACACAGGATACCACCTTAGGCATAAAAGAAGGATTGGTCCTGAGGGACACCCTGTCCGGGTAAAATGTAATAAAAGGCTCCACTGCCATGAGAGCCTGTAGTTCTGAAACCCTTCTTGCTGAAGTGACTGCCAAGAGAAAAGCTGTTTTCCAAGATAGAAATTTTATATCCGCAGTAGCTGCTGGTTCAAAAGGAGGCAGGGTGAGTTTTTCCAGCACAAAATTGAGGTCCCATGCAGGAGTTGGTGATCTTCTGGGAGGCCTTAAATTTTTGGCCCCTCTAAGATACTGTTTAAGCAGAGGATGAGAAAAGAGGGGAGGCTCTGTGTTGTAATGAGCCGAGATGGCAGAGGCATGGATTTTTATTGAAGAAAAAGATAGGCCCTTGTCAAGCATCATAGTCAAATATTGTAAAATCTGAGGAATATTGGGCTTTGCTGTGTCTGTTCCTTGTGCTTGGTTCCAAGCACAGAATCTCTTCCATTTTTCAGCATAAGATTTTCTAGTACTAGGCCTTCTGGCTTCCAAAATGACATCCATCACAGATTTACTGAGAGGTGTTGTTTGAAAAATTAATTGATCAGCCATGCTGCAAGATTCAGAGTTTGGAGCTGAGTGTGCAGAATTTGATTTTTCTGCTGAGACAGTAGATGAGGTATTTGAGGCAAATACCATGGAGGAAGTTGAGACATATTCCTTAGAAGTGGGTACCAGTGCTGGTGAGGCCAGTCCAGAGCAACTAGGATCATTTTTGTTTTTTTCTGTCTGATTTTTAGTAAGACCTTGGAGAGTACAGGCAGAGGGAGAAAGGCATAGACTGATAGGTTTTTCCAGCTGAAGGATAGGGCATCCACTTTCCATGCTTTTTTGTGATGAGTTCTTGTGCAGAATTTGTCCAACTGATAATTTTGGGGAGAGGCAAATAGATCTATGTCTGGGCTCCCCCATTTCTGTGTTAACATGCTGAAGATTTGTGGATCCAGTTTCCATTCATGCGGGTCCATAAGATTTCTGCTTAGGTCATCTGCCAAAATATTTTGTTTTCCTGGCAGGAATTGAGCTTGAAGATGTATTTGGTAAGTCAAGGCTGTGTTCCACAATGCCATGGCTAGTCTGAAAAGGGGGAAGGAATGTATACCCCCCTGCTTGTTTATGTACCACATAACTGTAGTGTTGTCCATATTTATCAGTAGTTGTCCTGGATGAAGTAAGTCCTTGAAGGCTGTCAGAGCATTCTGAACAGCTAGCATCTCTTTCTGGTTGATATGCAGATGCATTTGGTTTGGGCTCTATTTGCCCTAAATGCATCACCCTGCCAGGTGGGCCCCCCAAGCATAGTCTGATGTATCTGTAGTTAGGGTTTGGGTGGCAGGGGGTAGAGTGAATGACAGTCCCTTGTTTTGGTGACATGTCTCTGCCCACCAAAGAAACTCCTGTTGTAGGCAGGGAATGAGAGGGATCATTGTTTCCAGACTGTGACAATGTTGACTCCATAAACTTTTTAGGTACCATTGAAGTTTCCTCATATGCAGTCTCGCATATGGAATTAGTAGAATGCAGGATGCCATGAACCCCAAAGCCTGCAGAATTTGTCTTGCAGATAACTGGGTTTTTGTTGCCATTTGTTTGACATATGTTGTCAGTTGCCTTTGTTTGTCTGGCGTGAGGTAAGCCATCTGGGCAGTTGTATTCAAGCTTGCACCCAGGAATGTAATTATTTGAGAGGGCACCAGTTGTGATTTTTTTTCATTTATGGTGTACCCTAGGCATGCTAGAAGCCTTTTTACAAACGCCAGATGTTGAAGAAGAGTGTCCTTGTCATCTGCTTGAATGAGACAATCGTCCAGATAAGGATAAATTTGAATGCTTCTTTGTCTGCAGAATGCAATTACTGGTGCCAGGCACTTTGCAAAGACCCTGGGTACAGTAGATAAGTTAAAGGGCAGTGCAGAGAATTGGTAATGCAAAAAAACCTGCTTTGAAGCGGAGGTATCTTCTGCATGATTCCCTTATTGGGATATGCAGGTATGCCTCTTTTAAGTCTAGAGTTACTAACCAAGCATTCCTGCCTAGCATAGGAAGTAGCCGTTGTAAAGTCAGCATTTTGAATTTTGGAATGTCCAGGAATGTGTTCAAAATCGATAAGTCCAGTATTGGACGCCATGAATTGTCTTCTCTTGGTACCAGGAAAAGTCTTGAATAAAAACCTTGCCCTTTTTCCTTTTCTGGTACCGGTTGAATAGCCCCCATATCCATGAGGGACATGACTTGTTTCTGGGCCTCTGCCCACTGGTTTTTGTGGCAGATCCAGCCATTCATTTGGAAATGGCAAAGTATGGAATTAAATCTGTACCCCTGGGATACTTTGTTTAATATCCACTTGTCCTGGGTAATTAACTGCCAATTTTGAGCATGAAGTGCTAGTTTTCCCCCCAAGGGGGCTGTCAAAAGCTAAGTGCTCAGTGATGGTAGAGGAAAGTCATTGAGACTGCTTACTGTAGGGTTGTGCTTTGTTTCCTCCAGTTTTGGAGGTGGTGGCACCCCACTGCTTTGACCTGTAAGAACCCTGTGACTGGTATCTGGAGCCTTTTGAGTATCTGGATTTGCCTTGAGTGGCTCTGTTGGACACAGGAAAGGACCAGTTTTTAGTAGGCCAGTGTCTACTGAACCTGGGTGGCTGCACTTGCAAGAAATATTTTACGGTTTGCATAGATTTAACTTTATCTTCCATTTTCTTTAAAACCTCTTCTGCCTTATTACCAAAAAGAGTATCATGCTGCAAAGGGGCATCCAACAATTTAGCTTTAACATGATCAGGCAGATTCTGCTCCTTGAGCCAGGCATGCCTTCTAATCACAGATCCAGTAATGGCAGCCCTACAAGAGGCCTCCAAGAAATCAAAACCACATTGCAAAGTATGCTTTCCAACCTGTTCTGCTGAATGCAATAATTCCTGTAACTCTTTATTTTCCACACAATCAAAAATCAACATCATTTTCTGTTTCAGTAAGCCCATAACATGCAGTTGGTATTTAAGCATATGAAACTGGCAGTTTAAGGCCCTGATTGCCAAGGTTGCAGACGTATAAACCTTCTTTCCCCATCTATCCAGTGCCCTGGAATCTCTGTCAGAGGGGGTAGGATTTTTGGCTGTTGCGGCCTTTACACCCTTAGGACCATGAGAAATAGTCTCAGGATCAGCAGCAGGATTTTTGAATAGAAATTTGTGGGAGTCAGGAACTCTGTAATATCTGTCTGGCTTACTAGGAGCCGGAGGCAGGAAATCAGGAGCCATGCTTGATTCCAAAAACACATCTCCAATGTCTAATACAGGAGGTATTGTGAAAGGCCTATGCTGAGGAAGAAGAAAGAAATTCCTAAGCCTCTTTTTTGATTCAAAGAAGTCCTGACTCTCCCAGTGAAAATATTCTCTTAAAGTATGCAAAGTCTCTCCAAAAGAGTAATCCTCAGGAGGAGATGCAGATGGGATGGATTCCTCTGCATCAGAATCCTCATAGGGTAGAATAGAAAATTCCTGATCAGAAGAGTAATCAGAGGAAATGGAAACCTGATCTGAAGATTCATAATCAGTGCCTTGTCTAGGCCTCTTAGCGGGGGGGTGGGGGTGGGGTGGGAACCCCTGATCAAGGTAATTAAATCCTTAGCCATTTTGATCATCTGTTTTTTAGGCATAGGGGCCTGAGCATGTGGCTCATGCATCATTTTTTTAGACATAGAAGATGTTTTTGACCTTGTTTTTGAGGCTGGCATCAGTTTAACATAAAAATGTTGAGGCCTGAAAACACCCTCAGAAGCCAGTGCCTGCTCAGCAGCTCCGGACCAATCCAAGGAAGAGACATTCGCGGGTTCAATACTCTGAGAATCTTGCGGCATACCAGACTCTGAATGGGTCTCGGTAGAGGCCTGCGACTCAAAAGTAACGAGTATCAGGGGCTGCGAAAGTGTCTCACTGAGTACCGGCGAACTGGCGACTGGCTTAGGAAATGCTTCATTGTTGGTTTTGGACCTCGACGGTCTGTCTCTGTCTTTTTCTTTGCGCTTTTTGTGAACTCCGGTAGTTGGATTGCTAACCAACGACATTTCAGGATAATTATATCTTGAACCAAAATATTAAGAAGCAAAAATATACTGATGCTTAATAGTGCGTTGGTTAAATCTAGCACAAAACCGACAGCAAGGCACATTGTGCTCTGGGCCTAGGCAAGGAATACAGTACAAATGAAAATCCTTATGAGGTATTTGCTTCCCACAAGTAATGCAATTATTAACTCTTACTGACATCGGTAAGGAGCAATAAAAAGTTTCCCTAATGGGGCACTTAGCTTTAGTTTGAAGACTTCGGTTCTGAAACTCGAATGCGAAAATTTCAGGAATCGGCCGACTGGCACTTGCGAACTGCTTCTGCTTCAGGCACCACGCGGCAAGAAAGACTGAATAAAATGGGGTCGGCTGCATGTTTTATACCCCTGATGACCTGACGTCATGGAAGAGGAGACAGCAACCGATGCAGGACCCAAGACTTTGTTATTCAGGCCGACTGAGGGCAACCTGCCAGCAGATTACCCAAATGTAATGACTGCAACAGTGAAACACGAAGAACATCAGTAAAACCACTCAACAGAGCAACTTAAATATATCTCATACTGCCTATAATTAATCAACGAATAAAAACCTGAAGTTTTTCAAACAACTTTTCAAAGAAGTCCTGACTCTCCCAGTGAAAATATTCTCTTAAAGTATGCAAAGTCTCTCCAAAAGAGTAATCCTCAGGAGGAGTTGCAGATAGGATGGATTCCTCTGCATCAGAATCCTCATAGGGTGGAATAGAAAAATTCCTGATCAGAAGAGTAATCAGAGGAAATGGAAACCTGATCTGGATTCATAATCAGTGCCTTGCCTAGGCCTCTTAGCAGGGGGTGGGGTGGGGTGGGAACCCCTAATCAAGGTAATTAAATCCTCAGCCATTTTGATCATCTGTTTTTTAGGCATAGGGGCCTGAGCATGTGGCTCATGCATCGGTTTTTTAGACATAGAAGATGTTTTTGACCTTGTTTTTGAGGCTGGCATCAGTTTAACATAAAAATGTTGAGGCCTGAAAACACCCTCAGAAGCCGGTGCCTGCTCAGCAGCTCCGGACCAATCCAAGGAAGAGACATTTGCGGGTTCAATACTCTGAGAATCTTGCGGCATACCAGACTCTGAATGGGTCTTGATAGAGGCCTGCGACTCAAAAGTAGCGAGTATCAGGGGCTGCGAAAGTGTCTCACTGAGTACCGGCGAACCGGCAACTGGCTTAGGAGATGCTTCGTTGTTGGTTTTGGACCTCGACGGTCTGTCTCTGTCTTTTTCTTTGCGTTTTTTGTGAACTCTGGTAGTTGGATTGCTAACCGACGACACTTCAGGATAATTAAATCTTGAACCAAAATATTTAGAAGCAAAAATATACCGACGCTTAATAGTGCATTGGTTAAATCTAGCACAAAACCGACAGCAAGGCACATTGTGCTCTGGGCCTAGGCAAGGAATACAGTACAAATGAAAATCCTTATGAGGTATTTGCTTCCCACAAGTAATGCAATTATTAACTTTTACTGACATCGGTAAGGAGCAAGAAAAAGTTTCCTCAATGGGGTACTTAGCTTTAGTTTGAAGACTTCGGTTCTGAAACTCAAATGCAAAAATTTCAGGAGTCGGCCGACTGGCACTTGCGAACTGCTTCTGCTTCGGGCACCACGCGGCAAGAAAGACTGAATAAAATGGGGTCGGCTGCATGTTTTATACCCCTGATGACCTGACGTCATGGAAGAGGAGACAGCAACCGATGCAGGACCCAAGACTTTGTTATTCAGGCCGACTGAGGGCAACCTGCCAGCAGATTACCCAAATGTAATGACTGCAACAGTGAAACACGAAGAACATCAGTAAAACCACTCAACAGAGCAACTTAAATATATCTCATACTGCCTATTATTAATCAACCAATAAAAACCTGAAGTTAATCAAGAATTACCAGTTAAAAAGACGTACACAATTTGAAAATGCACTTGAGTCATAAAAAAAAAGAAACACATTTTTCAAAATAACATAAACATTTAGCTTGTAAATAACAAAAGTATATAAACAAGTAAGCACAAATAGTCAAGCTTTCCTAATAGTTAATTTCCTATGTTTCAAAAAACATTTAATGTTTATGGCATCATTTAATCCTGGCTTTTTATCAGCCCCCAATTTAATCTGCAAGGATGTTTCTCTCTGCTCTACAAAATTCTTAAAATTCCCTCCCCTGGGGTCAACTTGAACAACTTCCAAAATGGAAAATAATTTTTTTTTGTATTTGTTGTATTCCTCCGAATGCGTTGTTTACATCCTTAGTTTTAATACTGTACATGTGTTCTCTAATCCTTTCTCTCTGCAATGCAATATTCTTAAAATCCCCTCCCCTGGGGTCAACTTGAACAACTTCCAAAATGGAAAATAATTTTTTTTTGTATTTGTTGCATTCCTCAGAATGCTTGTATAAGGCGTTGTTTACATCCTTAGTTTTAATACTGCACATGTGTTCTCTAATCCTTTCCATTAAAGTCCAAGTGGTCGTCCCTACATAAAGTGCCTCACATCCGCTGCAAAGTCCAATGTATACTATTGCCCTGGCCCTACAAGTTAAATGACCAGGTACCTTGATGGTGTATTTTAAATGAGGCTGACACACAAAGGGTCCCTCTAAGATGAACCTACAAAAACTACAATGGCCAGGTTTAAACATCCCCATTTGGTGAAAAACAGATGTTGGAACTCTTGTTGTGGAACTATTATCTAAAACGTTCTTGAGACTTTTGGTATTCCTATAAACGAAATTAGGTCTAGTTCCCAAAACTTTAGTTAGCTCACTGTTTCCCTCAACAATCTTCCAATTTCTCTGAATGATCGTTCTTATCTCCCCACTGTCCACAGTCATGTCCAAGTTACAGATAGTGCATGTTATTAACAACCTAGTCTCCTTCGTATTATTAATGATGAGTGGGTGTTTCAAAATAACTGGATAAAATTCAAGGTAACTGTTCATTTAACTTGTGGGGCCAGGGGAGCAGTATACATTGGACTTTGCAGCGGATGTGAGGCATTTTATGTAGGGATGACCACTCGTACTTTAATGGAAAGGATTAGAGAACACATGTACAGCATTAAAACTAAGGATGTAAATAACGCCTTATACAAACATTCTGAGGAATGTAACAAATACAAAAAAAAAATTATTTTCCATTTTGGAAGTTGTTCAAGTTGACCCCAGGGGAGGAAATTTTAAGAATGTTGTGGAGCAGAGAGAAACATCCTGGCAGATTACTCTGTTGAGTGGTTTTACTGTTTTTTTCTGATGAAGTCCTGGTGAGACAAAAGCGGTGAATAAAACTTTTAATACGCTAAGTTTTACACTTTCCAGTCTTTATTGACCATCAGTACCATTGCTTACAGTTTTCATTGTTGGTTTTTGGCTTTGGTTTCACATTTTACTAGTAAAGTTCCTGGTACCAAAGAAAGAATCCTCATAGAATTCAATTTCAGAAGTTTCCTTTCTCAATCAGTTTGTAAAAGTTGCAATGTTGAACATGCTATCCCTTCACAACCTATTATTTCTTATGCACCCTTTCATTTTTTTTTGGTAATTCTAGATCTAAAGAATGCTTATCATCACATTCCTATAGTCAAAGATTTCAAACATTTTTAAGGCTTTCTGTATCTGTATTGCACTTTCAGTTTTCTGCATTATTCTTTGAGTTATTCACTGCTCTAAGAGTGTTCAAAAAGTATCTAGCTCCACTGATAGCCTATTGCAGACTGCAAGGTATTTATGTTTTCCTTACTTAGATGACTTGCTTATCTACGTAACGTCTTTGTAAAAGTGTCAGGAATCTCTCATTCAGGTAAGAGATCTCCTTCACAGACTGGGTTTTTGGGAGAACACACAAAGTCTAGTATGACTCATTCCCACAGGGTTCAAAGAGCTTTTCTTCCACAGGAAATAGATCTATAGCTAGATCTATTCCAGAATTTTTCCACTCAGTATAGGACTTCAGCAAGGGAATTTTCCAGGATACTAGGATTTATGGCATCCATGACTCTTGGGATTCCTTTAGCCAGCCTCCAAATTAGAGAAAGATTCAATGGTACCTACAACTTATATGGTCTCCATATCTGCATCTACTTCTTCTGACATTCCAGAGTCCAGTTTTAGATTTGTAAAATGGGAACTGCTTTAGTAGACAGATCAGCATTATCTGAGTCCATGTTTCCAATTTTCTCTTCCAGCTTTAGCGCAGTCTATAAGTATGGATGCCTCACACTTTGCAAAATGGTATCTCATTGAATAAAAGTGCATGGCCTTTGGAATAAAAAAGACAGACAAAAACAGATAAATATAAAGGAGATGGCTATCAAAAATACTTTCAGCTCTCTCAGCCATCTCTGGTCCCCATGGCCATTACAAGTAATTACGCTCAACACCACAGTGACATGGTACTTAAGCATATGGGGGAACCAAATCTTATCCTCTGTGCAGATTAGCCATGATAGACTGGAGCATAGCAATGCAGCATGATCTTACTCTGCAGGCATCTTACATCCCATCAGTGCAAAACATTGTGGCAGAAAAGCTGAGCAGGACCAGGACAGAACCTCATGAATGGAAATTGAATAAGGGGATCTACCATGATTCCATCCACTGTGGGAAACACTTCATGTAGATATTTTCACCTCAGTTTTACAACAAACAACTAGCAGCATTCTGCTCTGGGATTCTTTACAAGAAGGCCTGGAAACAGACATTTTCATTTCCTTGTTCAGAAATTTTCCTGTAGGTCTTTCCACTGTTTCCACTGATATGTAGGGCCATTCCAAAAATTCAGAAGGCCTCTCCAAAGACCACTTTGGGGACTCCCTTCTGACGCAAGCAACAGTACATCTCATTTATTTTGAAAATGACCAAGGTCAATTACCATAAGCTTCCTCACAGACTGGACCTACTCACAAAAGACAGGGGTTGATTGATACACCCCACATTGAAACCACTTCAACTAACTACCTGGATGATAAGAGTTTTAATACCCTTTCAGATATCTATTTTATGAGAACATGCAGCAAGTATTAACGTAGGCAAAGAAACCTGATACAAGTTTATCATACATGAATAAATGGAAACAATTTTCCAGTTGGTGCTGAGATAAGAACCAGGATGCTTTCAAGCCTAGCATTTCTCTGGATCTGCAACATTTCTCTGAGTTGTCCTCTAGATTTTGTTACTCCTCTATCAATTTCCATTTGTTGGCCACTTTAGCATGTCTTCCCATGGATCCCCTTTCAAGGCATTTCTATGTTAAAGTACTTTTAAAAGGGGTTCTGCATACCCATTCACCTAGAAACCAGATGACTTCTTCTTGTGATCTTATATTTGTTTTGGAAAAGTTAATTCTTGCTCCATTTCAACCAGCTCATCAGGCTGATTTGAAGTTCATACCATGGAAAACAATTTTATCGATTACTCTTATTTCTGCAAGAAAAATGTCCAAGTTACAAGTTGTCATGGTGGATCAATCTTATCTGATTTTCCACAAAGATATCATTTCCTTGAGAAATAATTCTACATTTATGCCTAAAGTTGTATTTGAGTTTACTTTGAGCCAAGCTATTCATCTCCCTGTCCTCTTACCAGAACTTGAAAATGAGGGTGAAATGAATCGCCCTTCTCTAGATGTCACCAGACAACTGAGATATCCTGAAATAATTAACACCTTCAGAAACTCTGATCAGTTATTCTTTTCTTATGAAGATAAGAAAAAAAGGACAAACTGTGCTGAAGTACATTATTTCCAAATGTTGGTCCCATGTTATCTCTTCTTACTATAACTACCATAACAAGTCAGATCAGGGCAGGGTTAGGATACATTCTACAAGGACCTTGGTCTCATCAGTGGCTTTTTGTAAAAGGGTGAACTCTAGAAGTATTGCAGAGGCAACAACTCTATCCTCTGTACATATCTTTACAAAGCACTATATACTAGAGTCCTTTTCCAGGTCTGGAGCAGGCTTTGCTAGGATCATTTTCAAGGGGCTCCTGGACGATCAACCTTTTTCCACCCAATCAATATAAGGTATGGTCCTCTACCCATATAGCTAAGGCTATTGCAGCAGTGATCAAATGATGAACATGGTAAATTTGTACAGGTAAAGTTATCATGATGGTAGATGTTTAAATGATCACTGCTGCAGAAGCCACTCCCTCCATCCCACTTATATTTTGGTATATTTTTGTTGCTAGGGGTACAGACATTGAATTTTATTTACCTAACATTGTCCTCTTACAGGACTGTAGCCTTCTTCTTATAGTTGACATGAAAGCTCTGAAAATCTTGGCACCCAGACTGCTGATTTTGTACAGATCTGCTCATGTTGTCAACAGTTTGGGCACATGGAAGGTATCCATAAGCTTTGAAAATTGGCCAGCTGTTATATCCTGTGCAGGATATTAGCCATATAGCTAAGGCTACTGCAGCAGTGATCATTTGAACATCTGCTGTTATATGAACTTTACTTACACATTTATGCTTCCTCTGTTTTAATGTTCTTACATCCCCTCCAAATGCAGGGTAAAAACATTGCTGCCTTACTATCTTCTCATCCTGTTTTTAGACTGCAAAACCTTTGTAGTGAAATTAGTCACAGAGCTCACTGGGTTACGTGGCCAGCAGGAAAAAATCAGATTACAGCATAAAAGAGTTAAACTGTGATATCTCAGTGTTCTTGGCCCCTGCCTCTACCATGATATACAGTCCAAATCAAGTCAAAGGCAATACACAACTGTGTGCAGAGCTCATTGTTAATAAATCACCTATACTGAGCCAGAAGAGATAGCAAATCAGCTGGAAGACATATTCAGCTTAAACTTTACCCCTGTCTCCCTCAGCCTCCCCTCAGGAAATATCATCAAATATACCTCCCCCACAATCACTAGAGAACAGATCCTCAAAGCTGTAAAAACACTGCATCAATGGGCACTGACAATATCCTAGGCTGCCTTTTTGATGAAACATGACCTATCAGACCCTTTGGAATCACTATTTAACCATAGCCTTCAAACAGGCTTTGTGCTTCACAAATGGAGAACAACAACCATCATCCCTATGCGCAAGTGGGGGGGGGGGGGGTTGCCTACATACCCTGGAAACTACAGAGCTATAAGTTTCACTGGTCTCCTATGCAAATCCATAGAATGAATTAACATGGAAATTATCAATAATGACAAATGAAATGCTCTCAAGGTGAATTTATTTGCATGCATGTCTTAAACACATTCAAAACAGTTCCCAACCCAGTTTGGTTTTGTTAAGGCAGATCATGCCTACTCAACCTGGTGGACTTCCTTGAGAAGGTCATCAATGCTGCAAAGCAATAGATGATAGCAAAACAACTCACACTGTCTACCCTGACCTGAACAAGACATTTTACACAATATCTCACTTGAGCATTGTTGACAAATTCAAGGGGTTGGTTATAAACCTTTATGTCACCCCAGTGGATAGCCAGCTGGCTCACAGACAAGACCCAGGAAATTAGAAATGGGGAGTCCACCTCTATAAAGAGGCCAGTCACTAGCGGAGTCCCTCTGGGATCAGTCCTGGGACAGTTCCTTTTTGGTATCTACTTAACTGAAGTCAAAGCTAATGTCACAGGGTTCTGGCTGAGCAAATTTGTGTACAATTACAAATGAAGAGCAACCGTAGAATCCTCCACCATCACTAATATTCTCCAGGTAGGGCTGAAATAAACAAAAAACTAGTGCCAAGAAATGCATAATACTAATCCATTGGGAAGTCAGATGTTCATGCTAACTATCATATTGACAACACACTCCTAAGAGCTGACCCAGTAGTCTGGGACTTTGGAACACATATAGACAGTAATCTAGGCTTTGACCTCCATGTGCCTATGAAGTTGAGGAAATCATTCTATGTTTTGAAACTTATAAACAAAGGTATGGCATCTAGGTCCAAGTAAATCATTGTTCGACTGTATTCAGCATTCATCAGACCTATCATTGAGCACAAATGTACCTAACTAGGCACATCAACAACTGGAACATCAACAGAGGTCCCTCACTAAAAGAATACAGAGTGTAAACAACATGTCCTGTTTGGACTGCCTCAAAGCCCTATCCCTATATTCTGTTTCCTACAATTTGATGAGAGGAGAGCGATGCCTGGCATACAAGGCATTATCAGACCGCACTCTGACTGATCTCCTATATATCTGAAAAACAAACAGCACCAGAATTATCCATGATAAAGACTTAAACTTTGTCTGTGATATAAATAGGACTGGCTGAAGAGATAGGTACCCCTTCTGGATCAGGCTTGCCATCCATATGAAGCAGAAACCTAACACGATTCAACTGCAACTTGGACAATTGGATGGGGAATAGGAGATTCATCCCTGGATTTGCACCTCTGTCTCTAAGGGACAAATGTAGCCTGTTAATGGTTCATCTCCAAGGTGTCTGCTTATAAATGCTTCATCACCCAAGCCCCTGCTTAAACTTACCAACGATACCAGAACTTGTCAGAGATTTGAGATGTATGGAGAGACTTAAAATGGCCACAGTGGTCATTAGCCTAGTGCAAACCTATGAAACTATGAGCCTAAGTCTGAAATAAGGGTTTCTATCCTATATTCAAGTGTTCAAATAAATGTAAGTCACAATATCAATCTGAAAAGCTCGAAGAACAAAACAGTGAATAGAACTGAGTAAAAACACTGAAACAAGTATAACACACAAAATACTTATTTTTTACATGGAAGAATTTCCCCTTCACCCACCTAAACCCCCTGCTAATAACAGATACCAACTCTAAGATTGCACCACAGTGGGGAAAAGATCAATACCCTGATCCCTGCTGTGCTGCAATCTGGCACAATAACAGTCTCATTCTGCTTTATGCTGCAGCTCCATTATGTTCTTCAAGTTTTTTGATGTGATATTGTGACTGCATTCACTTGAGCATTTAACTTTATGACAGGAACCCAGAAATAAAACTATGTAAATAATATCACTTATTTCAAGCCCGGTAGTATTTTGTAACCCTCTTGCTTTATAAACCTACAGTAAGTTGTACTTTTCAGCTAATTAAATGGGAAAATAAAAAAGGCCCTTTACTTTCAACAGATGCTTTTCTCTGCCATCCTGAAACATTTCCTCATTAAGAAGGTCCTGATATGGCTTCCCCAATGTCTGACTAGCTTAGAATGAGCAGCATTCTACTCTGTAAGTTCCTAGTCTTTATTGCATTCAGCAGCGGCCTTAGGTCAACTGGTGCCCTAGGCAAAAGGGCTCCACGGCGCCCCCCCACCACACTACCTGGTGCCCCCATCCTGGTCTAACTACATCAATTAAATGCTAGAAAAGTGCCCCTGCTAGACAGGCGCCCTAGGCGGCCGCCTAGTTGGCCTATGCCTAAGGCCGGCTATGATAATTTGCATTAAAACTAATTATGATGGCTTTATTAGAGAAGTCTGTCAGTCAAACTGACTGAATTTTAACACAAACTACTTTCCGTCTGGAATGATGCCAAAATTATCTACTACATGGATGGGGATACAGAGCCATACTAGAGTCTGTCTGAGCATTTTGTGACCTGTCATTTTTACTGCACTGGTCAGCAGGAAAACATGGTGACATACCAGCAATATTACTTACATATGAGCTGTAGTGAAACAAAGCAGGTCTGTGCTACAGACAATGGACACAAAACCACATTGTGTCTTTTGAGCTTCGCTGAAAGATAATAGATGTCTGAATGCAGACAACAACAGCTCTGAAACAAACTAATTGAATAGCCATATTACATCAATGCTCATTTGTTTAAAATATATTATTTAGCATTGTGGTCTTCTACAAAGGTTTCCAGATGATGCACTGAAAAATGGAGGATAAGGCTATATGAAAGAATAAACTGGAAAACAAAGGTTAAAATCAGATTTAATGCCTTTCTTTCTGTTCACACAAATGAATATGTGTGCATTTATTGAAGGATCTCCATATGAACATTGATTTATACTCCCTACTGAGGAGAACATAGCTATTAGAAGCATAGAAATGCATAATAATAGGCACTAAAACAAATCTCACTGCCTAGCATTGTTGATTTTCTTCAGTCCATTTCCCATCATCAGATTTGTTTTTAAGTATACATAAGAACATAAAATTCATTGTTTTGACTTCAGCGTATTTGCTCCTAGCAGGAGTTTAAATGCTGTAAGAATGCTAATGATTAGAGCCCTGTGTCCATGAATGCAAACTGCGTTAAATGTGAGGTAGCAGCAGACAGAGATGATTACATCCCGTGTGACAGCAGTGACAGTTGTACTCTACTGTTTAGCTATGCAGCCCTCATCCATGCATTTACCCTTCAGGGGATCTACTTCTTCTGGTACGTTTTAAGACCTTGCACTAAAACTAAACTGTATATTGTCCTACCTGTAAGCATGTCATTGGTAGTGGGGCTACCAAAGCACATTACCCTTAGGCTGCTGGTGTGTGTGTGTGTGTGCGTGTGTGCGTGTGTGCGTGTGTGCGTGTGTGCGTGTGTGTGTGTGTGTGTGTGTGTGTGTGTGTGTGTGTGTGTATGTGTGTGTGTTATATGCCATGCTGTTTTTCTTTTGTTTTCTGCATTTCCTTTTGCATATCCTGCAAGATCTAATACAGATTCCAGACATAAACAAAAATTACCAGCATTGGGTTAAACTTATTAGGCAATCCTTTGTCTCAAGCAATTCCTTTTTCAACATCAACACAGTTAAAGCATTTTTTAAGAAAGCTCAATGTAGTTGTTGCAGAATTGACTTTTTGTCTATTGTATCTTGGGAATTGTAAATAACTCTTCACCAAGAAAACATTTTATATTCTTATTAAATAAACAGTTTCCTGCTGCCATAAAAAACAACAAACATAAATATTTGCAAAAACATGTATTTTTCTTTTCCACTGCATTTCCAGTTTTATCAAATTATCTTACACAGTATTCATGATGTATAAAAGCTTATGTCTTATTTTCAGTATCAGTGGTGCAATGTTACTCTTATGGCAAAATCACATTATCAAAAAAAGTCAAGGCAGCTTCTGCTAATAAAACCCAGACATCATGTATCATATCTTAATCCTCCTCTGGCAAAAATGAAAGCAGAATAGTTACACACTAACACATTTATAATTTCACCTAATTCACCTATTTTCTTCTTCAATTTTCTCTTTCCTTTGCACCTGTTAACTAATCCTTATGTATATCTGCCCTCCCAAGGACCATTTGTTAGCATAAGGTGTCATTCATACTGGTCCATTCCAACTTTCCTCAGATATAGTCAACCAGCTAAACAGGTAAAATTTTACCCATTACATTGCCCCAAGACTATGTTCACCCCTTTCCAGCACCTACAGAATGCTTCATACTTCTAACATGACTTCTCTCATTGCATCTTACAACCTTCATTTTGCCAATTTCCTACTAGTTATAATTCACTCACTCACATGCACCTCTTCAGACATCTGCATGCACATAATTGTCAATCAACTGATTCCAGTTTAATTTACACACTAAACGTTTTAAAATAAAAGAAAATAAAAGTTTTATTTTCTGTCCATACTTACGTGCATCGTTCCTTATGTTTATTTATCTTATATTCTGGCCTGTTAATATGCCACAGCTCAACCACATTCCCTTATGACACCCCCCATCATCATTGCAACAGGAATTATGTAGACACTTGTGCCGCCTTATATTCATGACTTCAACTGACATACTCTGCACCATTTCCTAGTACATAAATATGACACACAATAGTGAAATTCAGAATAGGTGAAAATCATCAACTGCAACTCCATTCTTGAGAGGAAGATTCCTTAATTCAGCCCTTGGTTCCCAAACATGAAAACAAGTGCTACTACCATCTTGAGAGGAACATTCCTTAAGTTAGGCTTTAATTCCCAAGCATGAAAACAACTGCTGCTCCATTCTGAAGGGGAACATTCCTTATTTCAGCTCCCTCCCAGATCTGGGACTCATCTGGGATCTTTTTCATCTTGAAGCCTGAGTAATGAACTAGAAGCTGAGACACTTGTGTGGGAACATTCTACAATTCTATTATGTAAGGTGTAACATGGGGAGGGAATGAAGAATGGTGTGAGACACTTGTGTGGGAACAATCTACAATTCTATTACGTAAGGTGTAACATGGGGAGGGAGTGAAGAATGGTGTGAGACACCTGTGTGGGAAAATTCTACAATTCTATTACCTAAGGTGTAACATGGGGTGGGAATGAAGAATGGTGTGAGACACTTGTGTGGGAACATTCTACAATTCTATTACGTAATGTGTAACATGAGGAAGGAATGAAGAATGGCATTAGACACTTGTGTGGGAATATGCTACAATTCTATTAGGTAAGGTGTAACATGGGGAGGGAATGAAGAATGGCATTAGACACTTGTGTGGGAACAATCTACAATTCTATTATGTAAGGTGTAACAAGCGGGGGAATGAAGAATGGCGCGAGACACTTGTGTGGCAACATTCTACAACTCTATTACTTAAGGTGTAACATTGGGGGAATGAAGAATGGCATGAGACACTTGTGTGCGAACATTCTACAATTGTATTACATAATGTGTAACATGAGGAGGGAATGAAGAATGGGATGAGACACTTGTGTGGGAACATTCTACAATTCTATTATGTAATGTGTAACATGAGGAGGGAATGACGAATGGCATATGACACTTGTGTGGGAACATTCTACAATTCTATTACGTAAAGTGTAACATGGGAAGGGAATGAAGAATGGCATGAGACACTTGTGTGGGAACATTCTACAATTCTGTTAGCTAAGGTGTAACATGGGGTGAGAAGGAACTGTATTTGCATTTTTTCTGGGAAGTTTCTGCAGTTACTGAAAAGCCATCAGATTTGCATGCAACTTGGCAAATCAGGCCAAAATACTCATTCACCATAAACTGTTTCTTTTTTCACATTTACTAATTGTACAACTCTGTTATTCATGTTCAGTACTTGGAAAATGTTTTAACTTTGTTTAAATATATATATATATTGCTGAAAATTTATAACAGAATCAAATAATGACTAGGAATTATACCAAACAATCAGTAGCATAAATGCTAGAATTTTGGCTGATGACAATAGAAATTTTGGGTGGCCCTTTTTTACATGTACGGAGAATGTGCAAATGAAAAATAATCTATCTGATCTGCTGAGAGATACTGGCAATAGAAAAGGCTTTAAGAGCAGCAAGGTGACATCCGTATGACAATTAGCATGACAGGTTTACTGACCTCTGTTAGTGCAGTCAAAAATAAGCCTGTTATACTGACTAATGTGGCAAAGGCTCTATTTATACTGACTAATATGGCACCAGCTCTATTCATGTCAACACACTGTGCTGCAAATTTAAAAGTAGTGTCAAGTAACCTGGATGTCCTTTCTCTTTATTTTTCCCATAGTGAATGCATTGCTTGTTGCGGAAATGTTTCTTATAGCTTACATAGTTAATAAAACTCTGGATTAAGGTAATTCTCTGCATATGGTTTTATTAAGCATATTTGCTTAATGTGGTGTGCATATAGGCTGTGTATCTGAACTGCCTTTTGGGCATTCCTTACTGAACTGGAATTGCGTGTTATGCTTTTCTGTTTTTATATTACTAATTTAGTTACAACAAGGTTGAATTAAAAAAAAATACATAAATAAATTAAAATAAAACTGAAACTAGTGTTTCTACATAAATGCAAGTCAAAACATACAATGCATAAACTTAGTGAACAGTACTGCATACTTCCATTTTAATACATTTAGGCACTTCTCCCAAGCACTTCATGCCTGATTGCTTTAATTTGACAACAGAAAAATCATGGCTGCTGAGAAAATTCTGATTAAAATAAATACAACAAACTTTCATAAACTAATCAAATTGGACACCATGTATAATCTAGTTTGTGATTTTATAAAAAACACCAAAATATGTTTTCACCAGTGTTTCATTGGGTTTTACCAAATTAATTCATACATGTCTTGGGCTGCCTGAAGAACTCTGACTGTATTATTCTATATGGCTGACACATAGAAGGATTTGAGTAATGTGAAGCATTACAGAATTAAGGAAGGAGCCCTATCTGGCAATGTACTAATGCACAATTACAGTCCCTGTGGGTGGCTGCCAGGGAGAGTGAAGGTAAAATCATTTTGAATATGTAACTGGTATCCTATGGTACATTAGTTTCTGGTTATGTAGAAGTGGGTGGAGCTAGACCAAGCTTTGAGCACTGAGCTGAGAAATGTGACACAAACATCTGTACAATCCACAAAACTCATGACAGTAAAAAGGTATTTGCATATTTGCTGTGGCTCATTTGCATGAGGTTACTCACTAACAAGTCATTATGCAGTCAATCGCATGTACATCATATCATACCATTACAACTATGGAGTCATACAATTGTCTTTAAATCACCCATACCCTATGCATAGCTGCTCCCTACAATATTTTACACTGTACAATTTGCAAAGTGTCTATGAATCCCAGCCTAGACCTGCTCCATACATGTTGCTTAACAAAAATCATGTCTTAACATAGTTCTTAACTGTCTTGATTTTCACAGAATGTCCAGATTTTTGCCTAATATTTTTGGTCTGTTCCTCATAAAATTTGTGTTTTTTTTGAAAATTACTGAGGATGCAGCGGTAGCATTGTTGCCTCACAGCAAGAGGTTCTCCCGTTCGATTCTTGGCTGGAGTGCGGGGAGTGCCTTCTATGTGGAGTCTGCATGTCCTCCCCGTGGTTGGGTGAGTGTTCGAAAGACATGCGTAAATGGGCGTGCCTTTGTTGAAGGTTGGACATTGAGCCGGCACCTTGGCATTCATCAAAATCTACTGCCAATCATTAGCAGACCGGAGTTCTGCTGTGGCGACTCCTAACTGGGAAAAGCCGAAAGACAACAACAACAACTGAGGATTGAAGTCACTAATTAATAACATATTTGAGTTTCAGACTTCATATCCTTCAGAAAATGAATGTTAACACAAATCCTGTTATTCTAGCAACTTTCTAAATTTATAAGAGCATTATTTAAAATCTGTTCCTGTTTTTGGGCCTGTGTCTCACCCTTATTTTAGGCTTTGTCCAGATTTCTTGTGCTAAGAGGTTAACAGGTATGTGTCAACCAAGTAAACAGTATTATACACTCTTATTTTAACAGATTTGTGACTTTCTCCCAAATGCTTCATATCTGAAACATACCATGCAGAACAAATATATCATTATTTAATAGAAGATGATTATTTCATGTTAATTGTGAAATGAAGTCTATATTGTAAAATTTTAGTCATTTCTGTTGTTTTGGGTTCATGGGTTCATAAACAGTATCTTAGGAAAATTAGAAAATATTTTCTCCTAAAATGTACAGCCATTTGAAATGTTCATATTTTTACAGTATACAAAGTACAGTTGTGTACACTTACCATAAATGTAGATGTTCGAGTGTACTCACTGTTGCAGTCATTACATTTGGGTAATCCTGCTGGCAGGTTGCCCTCAGTCGGCCTGAATTCAAAAGTCTTGGGTCCTGCGTCAGCTGTTGTCACCCCCTCCCTGACGTCAGGTCGTCAGGGGTATAAAAAAAGCAGCCAACGCCATTTTCTTTAGTTTTTCTTGCCCCAGATGTCAGGTGCCCCCTAAAAGGGTAGCCAAAATTTATATGTATATATAAACTTACATGCAGCAATATAAACTTTACCTTCATCCACAAGCAAATACACCACATAGGTTGTATAAATCAGAGAAGGAAAGATAGGTTCCATCAGAAGAAAAAGGGGGGATGGCGGGTGTGTAACCTGGACTGCAACAGTGAATACACTCGAACATCTACATTTATGGTAAGTGTACACAACTGTACTATGTTCTTTGTGTTTCACTGTTGCAGTCATTACATTTGGATAGATTCCCAAAGCTATGGTTGGGAGGCTGGAGCTAAACCGCATTAGGAGTGGCTATGAGACCCTGCAGAACTGCAGTGGCAAAGCCTGCCCTGGATTTAGAGTAGAGTGGCAGATGATAGTGCTTTGTAAAGGTGTGCACTGAACTCCAAGTAGCTGCCTCTAAATGTCTTTAGTTGGTACTCCCCTGAGAAAAGCTGCTGAAGTGGCTGCAGCGCTGGTGGAATGTGGCCTAATGCCCTTAGGCACTGGCTTGCCATGGTATAAGTAGCAGAAACAAATGCAGTGGCCTATCCACTTTGAAATAGTCTGCTTTGAGATAGCCTTTCCTTGTGATCCTGCAGCATATGCCACTAGTAATTGCTCTGTCTTTCTGAAAACTTTGGTTCTGTCCAAGTAGAATCTAAGCTGTCTGTGTACGTCCAAAGAATGCAGAATTCTTTCCCCCTTGTTCTGTGGATTTGGATAAAAAGTTGGCAGATGAATGGTTTGGTTAAGAGCCACACTGGACACCACTTTAGGCATAAATGTTGGGTTTGTCCTCAGGGAGACCCTGTCCGGATAAAAAATGATGAAAGGTTCCACAGCCATGAGTGCCTGTAGCTCTGAAACTCATCTTGCAGAAGTTATTGCTAGGAGCAGAGCTATTTTCCAAGATAAAAACTTTATATCAGCAGTAGCAGCTGGCTCAAAAGGAGGCAGGGTGAGTTTTTCCAAGACATAGTTGAGGTCCCATGCAGGCATTGGTGATCTCCTTGGAGGCCTTACATTTTTGGCTTCTCTGAGGTGCTGTTTTAATAAGGGATGAGAAAAGATTGGTGGCTCTGTATTGTAATGAGTCGAAATGGCAGAGACATGAATTTTAATAGATGAGAAAGATAGGCCTTTGTCCAACATCTCAGTTAGGTATTGTAAAATCTGAGGAATATTTGGCACAGCTGTATCTGTTCCTTGTGCCTGGTTCCAAGCACAAAATCTCTTCCATTTTCCAGCATAAGATTTTCTAGTACTAGGCCTTCTGGCTTCCAAAATGATATCCATCACAGCTTTACTGAGAGGTGTGTTTTGTATGACTACATTATCCGCCATGCTGCCAGGTTTAAAGTCCTGAGTTGGCTGTGCAGGATCTGATTGTTTTGCTGGGACAGTAGATGCGGTACTTGAAGTAAGGTCCAAGCTGGGCATTGAGACAAGCTCCTTAATATGGGGTACCAGTGCTGGCGGGGCCAGTCTGGTGCAATCAGTATCATCTTTGGCTTCTCCTGTCTGATCTTTAGGAGTACCTTGGAGAGGAGAGGCAGAGGGGGAAAGGCATATACTGATAGGTTTTTCCAGCTAAAGGATAGGGCGTCCACTTTCCATGCTTGTCTGTGATAAATTCTTGTGCAGAATCTCTTTATTTGGTAGTTGTGAGGGGAGGCAACTAGATCTATGTCCGGGCATCCCCATTTCCTTGTTATCATGCTGAAGACTTGTGGATCCAGCTGCCACTCATGGGGATCCATGAGGTTTCTGCTTAGTTCGTCTGCCAGAGTATTTTTCCTTCCTGGCAGGAATTGTGCCTGCAGATGTACTTGGTAAGTCAATGCTGTGTCCCCCAAAGTCATGGCTAGTCTGCAAAGGGGGTACGAATGTGTGCCCCCTGCTTATTTATATACCACATGACCGTGGTGTTGTCTGTCTTTATCAGTAGTTGTCCTGGATGAAGTAGGTCCTTGAAGGCTGTCAGGGCATTTTGAACAGCTAGCATCTCTTTTTGATTGATATGTAGATGCATTTGGTTTGAGGGCCATGTTCCCTGAATGCATCTTCCTGCCATGTGGGCCCCCCAGGCATAATCTGATGCATCTGTTGTTTGTGTCTGCCTGGCTGGGGGTAATGTGAATGGCTGTCCCTTGTTTTGGTGACAAGCCTTTGCCCACCATCGAAACTCCTGTTGCAGGCAGGGAATGAGAGTAATTATGGTTTCCAGGCTGTGGCAATGTTGAGTCCAAACACTTTTTAGGTACCATTGAAGTTTCCTCATATGCAGTCTTGCATATGGAATGAGTAGGATGCAGGATGCCATGAAGCCCAAAGCCTGCAGAATTTTTCTTGCAGATAACTGGGCCTTTGTAGCTAATAGTTTGAAATAGGTAGTCAGTTGCTTTTGTTTGTCTGGCGTGAGATAAGCCACCTGGGCAGTTGTATTTATGCTTGCACCCAGGAATATTATCTCTTGAGAGGGTACTAGTTTTGATTTCTTTTCCTTGACTGTGTACCCTAGGCAAGTTAGAAGTTTTTTCACAAATGCCAGATGCTGTAGAAGGATGTCCTTGTTCTCTGCTTGAATGAGACAGTCATCCAAATAAGGATATATTTGTATTCCTCTTAGTCTGCAGTAAGCAATTACTGGAGCCAGGCACTTTGTAAAGACCCTGGGTGCAGTAGATAAGCCAAAGGGCAGTGCAAAGAATTGGTAATGCATTGAGCCAGCTTTGAATCTGAGGTATCTTCTGCATATTTGTCTGATTGGGACATGCAGGTATGCCTCTTTTAGGTCTAAAGTTACAAGCCAAGCGTTCTTGCCCAGCATGGGCAGAAGCTGCTGCAAAGTCAACATTTTGAATTTTGGTATATCTAGGAATGTATTCAGAATCGATAGGTCCAGTATTGGCCTCCAGGCCTTGTCCTTTCTGGGTACCAAGAACAGTCTTGAGTAAAATCCTTGTCCCCACTCTTCCTCTGGCACTTGTTGAATGGTCCTCATGTCCATGAGGGATGAGACTTGTATTTGTGCCTCTGCCCATTGATTTTTTGGCAGATCTGGCCAGCCGTTTGCCTTTGGCAGGGTATGGATATGGAACTTGTAGCCTTGCGACACGATATTTAGAACCCACTTGTCCTGGGTTATAATGCGCCAATTTTGAGAAAAAAAGTGGTAATTTTCCCCCTAAGGGTGCTGCCAGGAAATAAGTGCTTGGTGCAGGCAGGGGGAAGTCATTGGGACTGTTTCCTGTAAAGTTGTGATTTGTCTTATCCACTTTTGGAGGTAGAAGCACCCCATTGCTTTGACCTGTATGAACCTTGCGCCTGGGATCTGCCTCTAGGGCATCTGGGTCTGCACCTTTGAGGTCTGTCTGACACAGGAAAGGGCCAATTCTTTGTTGGCCAGTGTCTACTAAACTTAGGTGGCTGTACTTGTAAGAAATCTTTGACCGTTTGCATAGATTTAGCCTTGTCCTCCATTTTCTTTATCACCTCTTCTGCCTTAACACCAAACAAAGAATCATGCTGTAAAGGTGCATCTAATAATTTAACTTTAACATGATCAGGCAGATTTTGTTCCTTTAACCAAGCATGCCTTCTAATTACAGAACCTGTAACTGCGGCCCTGCAGGAGGCCTCTAAAGAATCTAAACCACATTGCAAAGTATGCTTTCCAACTTGTTCAGCTGCATGCAATATATCCTGCATTTCCTTGTTTTGTGCACATTCAGAGTTTAACAACATTTTCTGTTTAAGCAATGCCAAGAGATGTTGCTGATATTTGAGCATATGAAACTGACAGTTTAAGCCCCTTATAGCCAAGGTAGCAGAAGTGTAAACCTTTTTTCCCCATCTATCCAGTGCCCTAAAATCCCTGTCAGAAGGGGTAGGGTTTTTTGCAGCGGAAGCCTTAACTCCCTTGGGTCCCTGAGAAATAGTTTCTGGGTCTGCAGCAGGGTTTTTAAAAAGGAATTTATGTGAGTCAGGAACCCTATAATATCTGTCAGGCTTAACAGGAGCTGGAGGCAAGGAGTCAGGGGTAAGGCTAGACTCCGAAAACACATCATCTACAATGTCTAACACAGGAGGGATGGCTAGTGGCTTGTGCTGAGGTAGTAACAAGAAATCCCTGAGCCTCTTTTTAGATTCTGAAAAATCTGGGCTCTCCCAGTGGAAATGCTCCCTCATGGTGTGTAAGGTTTCCCCAAAAGAATAGTCCTCAGGAGGAGAAGCTGAAGGTATGGAGTCTTCAGCATCAGAATCCTCATGGGGGGAAAAGAATATTCCTGATCAGAAGAGGAATCAGAAGAAATGGAAACCTGATCTGAAGATTCATAGTCAGTCTCTTGCCTAGGCCGCTTATCAGGAGGGGGATGGGAACCCCTGATCAAGGTAATCAAGTCTTTGGCCATTTTTCAGCATCTGTTTTTTGGGCATGGAGGCCTGCCCATGTGGCTCTTGAGTTTGCTTCTTTGCCTTTGAAGGTGCTTTAGTCTTTGCCTTTGAAGTCGGTTTAATGTATAGATGTTTGGGCCTGAATACACCCTCAGAAGCCGGAGCCTGCTCAGCGGCTCCGGACCCATCTGAAGGATTAGCGTCCGAGGCTCCAATACCTTGAGTTTCCAGCGGCATGACCGACTCCACGTGGTAGCGGCCTGCGACTTTAAAGTAGCGGTCATCAGGGGCTGCAAAGGTGCCTCACTGAGAACCGGCGAACTGGCGTCTGGCTTAGGAGAAGCTTCGTCATTGGTTTTGGGCCTCGACTGTCTTTCTTTTTCTTTTTCTTTGCGTTTTTTGTGAACTCCGGTAGTCGGATGGCTTTCCAACGACATTTCTGGATAATTAAATCTGCGTCCAAAGTAGTTTAAAGCAAAATCATACCGACGCTTAATAGTGTGTTGGTTAAATCTAGCACAAAACCAACAACCCAGAAAGTTATGATCAGGGTCTAGGCAAGGAATACAGTAAGAATGAAAGTCCTTATGAGGTATTTGCTTCCCACAAGAAATACAATTATTAACTTTTTCTGACATCGGTTCTGGAGCAAGAAAAAAGTTTCCCCAACGGGGTACTTAGCTTTATAGAAGACTTCGGATCTGAAATTCGAACTCAAAAATCTCAGGAGTCGGCCGACCGGCACTTGCGAACTGCTTCTGCTTCAGGCACCGTGCGGCAAGAAAGACTAAAGAAAATGGCATTGGCTGCTTCTTTTATACCCCTGACGACCTGACGTCAGGGAAGGGGTGACGACAGCCGATGCAGGACCTAAGACTTTGGAATTCAGGCTGACTGAGGGCAACCTGCCAGCAGGATTACCCAAATTTAATGACTGCAACAGTGAAACACGAAGAACATCTGCCCAAATGAGCAGAAATGTTTTTGCAAAGGAGAGAGAGGTGGCAAGCCTTTACTATTTCTTACAGCAATGATGGTTGTCTCTTTAAGAGAAAACATCAATTTCATTACTAGTATCAAACATTTCATTTACAAATATGTTATGATTTCCAAAATAATGGCTGTGTCATGTACTGACTTAGAAAACTAAAGACAAAATAAATTATGAACTGAAGGGAAGGTGTGACAGTGCTCAAGTATCCTCTTTTATTTATGTATTACACAAACTGTAACCCTTAGACAAATTGAATAACAGAGTTTGGTATTCAAATTGATGTAAGTGTGCTTGCAGTGATGTCTAACACACACTATTTTCATCTTTTTGATTATAATAAAGCTTGAAAACTACCTTAATATGAAAATACTGCTGTTGCTAAAACATCACAGGAAGGAAATAAAAAATGGTGTAATGAAATATTCTACTGGATTGTTCCCTTATCATTAACTGAAAATGAAAGGTCTACTGCAGTAGGATATTTTGTTTGCTTTCAGGAAATTAAACTACTTTTGCAGAATACTATCAGCTTGTTAAATGGAAGGACTGATGTTATCTGGCCAATAGCGCTTTACCTCTGTATCTATGAAGAGTTTGCATGCTAAGTTCTTCATTTAACTGCACTTATTGTAATCTGCCTTTTAATTAAATGCCCTCATTAGAATTTTACCTCTGATATACAACCACTAAAGGTCTGTATTAGAGTCCTCAGTCATGCTCTAGCCTTACTTGTATAACCCTGCATAGGTCTATTGCTTCAGCAAGAGCTCCGAGTTTACTGCATCTGCACGTTTGTTAGTTCATTACAATATATACTACCAGCTTAATATTGGAGGAAAAATTGTAACCATTGTCCTTGTTCTGTTAAAGCCATATGTGTTCTCAGTTTCATGTGCTTCAGTTTTGCATACTGAATTTTTCTTCACTTCTGTAACATATACAATGTTTTATTTTGCTTCATTTAGAAGCCTACATTTTCCAACATCGCACTTTCTCCTCACCTCTCAATTTACTTCTGCTTTAGAATATTGCAGTCTGCATGGGAACTGCTGATAAATATGCTGTATATCAAAAACTGAAACAGCGACACCCAGTGACTGGTCACCCCCGACATTTCTGATCCAGTGTGTAAAGTACAACTGACAGATAAAAGCTCACTGCATATTTTTTCTCCTATGGGTGGGCTCACAGTGACTAGCGGAGTGCCATGGAGGGATAGGCATTCCTGTTCTGAGGAATGGGCATTCATAGATGATGCTCTCTTAGGAAATGTGAGGGTCAATGATGGGAGATGCCTTTTAATGTAGTCAATGAACAATAAATGTGAGCGGAAGGGGCAGGGAAGTGGGCATCTCATATAAATTAAAAAAAATAATCCCCCAGAACAGAAGTGGGGATGGCTAAACCCCCAGAAAGCACATGGGACCAATGACCAGCCCCAGCAGTGTTAGCCTAAGTCCAGGGGCAGGCGATAAAGCTGGTGGACTTGGCGTGGACGTGTGGGTACTGGGGGGGGGGTCATACAATCACATGCTATCCCAAGGGGAACCAAAAAGATTTAATTTGAGCTGTCATTGTTCTAAACATCAGTATAGGCTGAACTCTTGATATTCTTTGTAGATTGTAGGAAGAAGTAATATTTTTATGTTGTGCAGTAGTTCTGACTGAAACAATTGCAAAGCAAGTTGTTGAGCCTCATCTTTCTCTAATCTTGGTATAAAGAAATCTTCCTGGTTTACTATGTCTTTGTGTCTGCCCTTAGTCTGTGGATTTAATCTTCTCTCCAATTGCTCATCCTTTGGTCATTAGTATGTGGGTGTATAGTTAAGGTGCTAAAATATTAAAATATAAACAAAATAAAGCACTAAAATGCTGTTTTACACAGAACCACTTTATTAAAAATAATTATCCTAGAAATCACATATGAACCTAAGAACCTACGCAAATGAACACAGCACTTTACCCTTATACAGTAATTAGGATTTCATCAGACAAACTCAAACTTTCCACTAGTTCATTAAATGCACTCTTAAAATCCTATGACCACCAACATTCACCTTTCAAAAGTGCCAGCAACTTTGTTTTAATGTTTAGTTTCTAAGCACAGGTTGAAGAAATAGTCTCATTGAGACCAGCAGCTAATTTCATCAGGCAAAATACTTCTTTTAAATCTCATTAAAATTCTGCATCCTATTCTATGCTATGCTCTACAACTTTTTTAAAACAAAAAATAAAACTTTTTATGCCCTTCTCAATTAACTAAGTGACTATATAGTGCTTTATAGTCCAATTTTCTTTTGCTAGACTAACAGTATATCTGCTCCCTTTGAAATAGTTTCCTACTAGTTTTCCCTCGCATAAAATCATTTGCATGCATCACATGTCGAATTGAAAAAAACGACAAAAAAGACTGAACCTACACAAAACCAAAATGAAAAATGTCAAATGAAATAATTTATAGAAAGAAAAACTATTTCCTCTCCCGATATTAACACTAAAAGCCCTCATAACATTAACCTCAAATTCATCTGAATAGTGTCAGTGTTACTGAAAGGTTTCTATGAAGGTATGGTGTAGGGTTAGGGTTGAGGAAAGAGGCAGCCTTAGGGTTAGGGTTAGCACCCATTACTGTAGAGGACAAAACAAAATTAATTCAGCGAAATCCATCAATAATCTAACATCTTGGGTATACAAAATTCCACATGATAAAAACAGATTTGTTAAAAAACTGTAAACCTTCTTCTTGTGCAATGCATGAAAATGGCCTACCACATCAAAGGCCAAAAAACAATCCCCAGGATACAATAAAGTCTGTGTAGGCTCCATGTAGAGCCTACACAGAATGTATCTGTGTACACAGCCATGGTTCCCCTCGGCAACGCGCCATACATATTAATTATGGTGCGCACCTAAGGGAGGTCACAGCAATATGGATATTGAATCTGTGTAAGACTGATTGCACAGCCACATACCTTTTGGCCCGTTAACCTTGACCAAAAGGTGTACAATATTTTTTATTTTACTAAATTAGATTTTTATTTATTTATTTATTTATTTTTATCCAAGAGTGATCCAAACAGCAAAGACAAACATGCAGCACCAAAGATTCGCCAGGAACTCAACATAAAACAGATGCAAGTCTTTATTGTGTACACTGGTAAGTGCTTTCACTTGTAGCTTCCTCAGACCACCAATGAAATTTCATTGATGGTCTGAGGAAGCTACAAGCAAAAGCGCTTACCAGTGTATACAATAAAGACTTGCTGAGTTCCTGACGATTCTTTGGTGCTGCATGTTTGTCTCTGTTGCTTGGATCACTCTTGGATTCATTATCATCTTTTATAATTGCAGTGAGACATTTACCCTAAGGAGTGCTTTGTGGTTTGGTTTTTTACTATTTATTTTTTTATGTTTATGTGCTTGTTTGCATGGTGCAGCCTATTGCTTAGCTATGCTTAGCTTTGCACATATATACGTCAAACATCTGCTAGACATCTAAAAACAAACTGGATGCATTCAATTTTAATATTTTTTTTTTATTTTCATGTGCTTGTTTGCACAATGCACCATGTTATTTAGCTATACTTAACATTGTGCACACATGCATTAAACATCCGCTAGACATCTAAACATAGAAACTGGATGGCTTCAGTTTTAATTTTTTTTTAACTTTATGTGCTTGTTTGTGTGATGTGCCATGTTATTTAGCTAAGTGTAGAGTGGCATACTTAAGCATTAGACATCTGCTAGACAGCTAAAAATATAAACTGGATGTATTCAGTTGTTGTAGTTCTGCAGTGCTTAATAACGTGTAAACAAATGCAGCGAAGCTGAGCTATGCTTGCAGGCACCTTTGCGGTACATCTCAAGATATACAAGTCTCCTTCACTCTACGTTGAGTAGATACGCTGAGTCATGATCTACAGTGTAGTAGGTCTTCGGTTTGAGTCCTGGGCAGTAGTACGTTTAGATATAGTGCTGTAAAACTGTGTCAGGTGACTGAAACATCGGTTTACTTTAAATTTGTTACATTTAGAAAAGCTGCGCAATGCTAACCAGTGCTTAAACATGGTCAGTAATCTTTTCCAGTTTGTGCCTTGCTAAGCTTCACTTAAACAAGGTTTCTGAGAGTTTGCATGATGCTAAGTGACGTGGCGCATTTTTGAAAGTATGATGTGAAAGGGGCGGGAATGCAGTCTATTTAAAGGCCAGTAGGTGGGAATTTCACATTGTTCCTTGGAGCCTGACCTTGACTGTGGGTATGGCTGCTGTCATGGGGGAAGGTGCGCACTTTAGAGAAAATAGGCGGGGTTTGCAGGAGTCCAGGATTTTCACTGGACTCCTGGTACAATGTCACAGACCCTGGCTGTTGCAAGGTTACTACCAGGGATCAGAGTGTAAGTCTGAGGCCTGGGATAGTTTTGCCAGGGACCTAACCAGTGCAACTAGTATCCCCCACACTGGTAAGCAGTGTCTTCAACACTGACAACCTGTATCATAGGAAGTGGGAAACCTTGGACACCTGGATCCAAGAGGCAAGGGATGGGCACACTCCACAGACATGTAAGTATGTTTTCCAGTAATTTATAAATATACAAAGTGAATCTGTGCAAAACGGGCATGCATAATGGTTTCCTTCTCTTACCACAGATGCAGAAGAGAGGGCTTGCAATGTCCAGTCCCATGCAAGGTGTTTGGCCAGGATGAGGCAAGCACATGGTATGTAAAAAAATACAATAAAGTAAATACAGATATTGCAGTCTTAACAGTCATGTATGAAATACCTGGGACATCATACATTTTTATTAACGTGTCTGCATATCTGAACTGGTTAAGAAAGTTAAAGCAAGTAAGCATGCAAAGGCCGTAGGACACAAAACACAAGGATCGGGCCTTGACGCGGTCTGCACAGGGCATTTTATGTATGCCCTGTACTGGTTTAGTGGGGAACCTGTGTGGCTGTTCCAATTATTCGATATGCCAGGCTAGGTACATACCAAAGGTGGCATTGCATTCATTGATAGGTCTGATGAATGCAGAATACACTGGAACAATGACCTCCTTGGACGTACATGCCATACCTTTATTAATAAGTTGTGCAACATAGAATGATTTCCCCAATACTATACACACATGACAGTCAAAGGCTATGTCCCTGACTACTGGGTCAACTGTTAGAAATATGCTGTCAATATGATAGTTACCAGGGGTGGATGATTTCCCAAAGTATAGTATTGTGCATTTCTTGGCATTTAGTGCTACTGCATGACTCTGACACCAGTTGTATGTCTGTGTCAGTCTCTCCTGGAGAAAATTTGTGTCAGTGTGGGATTCAATAACAGCTCCTAATTTGCAATCATCTGCAAATTTAGTCAACCAGAGGCCACTGACAGTGGCACTGACTTCAGACAAGTAAATGCCTAAGAGGAGTGCTCTGAGGAATGATTTGTGAAGGAGTCCACTTGTAACTGTCCTGTTTGTAGAGGTGGACTCCCCAATGTTAACTTCCTGGGTCCTGTCTTTGAGCCACTTGGCTATCCACTGGCTGATGCATTAGTTTGCACCTAACCTCTTGAGTTGGTCAACAATGCCTGATGGAGGTATAGTGTCTCATGCCTTGTCAGTCCATGGTAGGCAGTGTGAAACATTTTTCCCTCATCCATTGCTGTGGTTACCTTCTCAAACAGATCTACCAGGTTTGTTGGGCATGATCTGCCCGTAATGAAACCAGACTGAGTTTGGTCCAGCGTCTGGAGATGTACTACATCTCTGTCGATCATTTCCATGATAATTCTTTTCATGGCTTCACATATCAGACTTGTAAGACTTCTGGGTCTGTACTCCCCATGGTCTAAATATGGCCCACCTTTTTGCAGAGGAATGACTGCTGCTTTTCTCCATTCATGAGTCATGAAGCCTGTTTGGTGACTACAGTGAAATATTAATTCCAGAGGCCATGAAAGGTCATATTAAATGCTGTTTAGAAGGCATGGTTTGATACTGTCTGGGCCCACTGATGCATTGTACTTGTTCTTAGAGAGAGCATTAAGGACCTGTTCCTTCATGATAGTAGAGCTGCTTACATATGATGGTATTTCCTGAAGGAAGGTTGCGGGGGAGACAGGGGTAAAGTTGGGGCTCAATTTATCAGCCAGGAGGTTTGATCTTTCTTCTGCTTCATTATAGGTGGTTCCATTTACATTGAGATGTGCACACATTTGTGTCTTGCCTTTGACATTGTGTATATACCTAAAGTATGGCTTTGTGGTTGTTCTTGGTCTGGGATACTGAACTTATCTCAAATCTGGCTTTGGTAGATTTCATTTATCCTGTTTTGTTCACTTTGATGACAGTGCTTTATCCTGCTGGGTGCTGCACCTCCTACATTTAGCCATAAGTTTCTTCTTTCTGTTATACAGCCTATTGATTTTGTGATTCCACCAGTGTGGTTTGATTTTCAGTTAGTTCTGTACTTCTCCCTTGTGGGTATGGCTGCATCTATGCAGCTGTTAACATGCTTGTACAGGGTTTCTGTGAACACTGCTGCGTAGGCCACAGTGTTCTCAGTATTTTGGGGGGCTTGAAATGTGGCCACTTTATCATCTAATAGCTGGAGGTTACCTCCTGAATATTCCATGTCTACCTGAGGTCCATGTCTCATTTTTACTTCAAAGGAGACCAATTTGTGTTCAGACCTTACCAGGGAAGACATTACAGTATAGGGCTGTACATGACTCACTCATATTGGTGAGGACCAGTTCCAGTATGGTTGCACTCCTGTTTGGTGTATTGGCTATCTGGTCCAGGGAGTCTGTGTTTACAAAAGCCAGGAATCTCTGTGTCAGTATGTTTGTTATCATATAGGATTTCCAGGTAAGAGAGGGATAAGGGAAGTCACTCATGAATATGGTCTTGGGTTGGATGATTAGTATTTCTAATAAGTTTACATATATGGTATGGGTGTCCTGGGTCACAGAGGGGGCCTATAGCTTGCATGAAAGTAGAATTGGATTTTGCCTATTGTGAATTGAATAAGGAGCAGCTGAAGTGCATTGTCCTGTTTGACCAGCCCTGAAGTAACTTTAGTTTTGATGTACATAGTGACACCTCCACCTTAAGCCCTTGCATGCAAATTAGCTGACCTAAATGTGTGGAATGCACGTTAACCTTGCACTCTTTGCACTTTTAAACCATGTTTCAGTGACTGCACAGATATCTTCTGAGAGCTCAAATAAGTATCTCTAAGTATAGTCTAGGGAGGTGTGTTGCACGTCATGTACTCCCACATGGACTATGACTGAGTCATATCAAAGGAAGGTACTAGGCTAACAGCCCTAGGGCCCTTACAAGCCTAGTAAACTTCTACCCTTATTTTCACAATCAGCAACAATTGCCTTGGTCCAAGAGGAACACAGGTGGAACCTCCAGTGTGAAATTACGATTACACATCCAAACATCCACATTACTTTTGAAGAGGGCCAATGAGGTGCTCTGTTTGACATGAAGTGGGACTCCATTCTAAAGGTGTGATAACCCCTGGGAGACTAATCTGATCCTCCAGCATGCTCTAATACTGTCACATACCAGGTTAAGGTCTTCAGAGTGAGGAACCCATGTACCATTTGGTTTGCGGATATACAGCATTTCACATAAAGCAGGGTCAAAGATTGCCTCATATGCAAGGCAGAGATCACCTCTGAGTACTTTGTATGAAACAGAATAAAGTGACAGTGATTCAGATGATCCCCATAGGACAGATGCTGAAGACCTTGAATTATCCTTGTGAGGAACTTTTGTGGTGTCTCCAATTGCTGTAGGTGCTTGGAAAGGTGCACACCAAAAGTGGCGTTGTATTCCATTATTAGCTTGATAAGGGGCACAGACAGGTTACAACTCCTTTCATTTTCTGGAAGCAATGACCTTACTTATGAGATGAGCAATATAGAATGCCCCGCTTACCACTGTGGAGACATGCTATTCAAAGGTAAGGTTACTGTCAACCTGTGTGCCAAGGTCCCGCACTAGTGACTATATACTTAATATTTTGTTATTGATATGGTAGTTAGCAGGAACATCACATATACTGAGAGAGATGATAATACATTTTTTGGCATTGAGGTTAAGGCCATGACTTTGGCATCAATCATTTGTGTGTGTAAGACCCTCTTGTGGAATGTTGACATTGTTTGCAGACTCTATGACCACACCCAGTTTGCAGTCATCAGTAAACTTTGCCAGCCACAGACCTTTAGTTTTTGCTTGTACTTTAGGGAAATAGATTCCAAACAGTACAGGCCCCAGGAATGAACCCTGTGGAACACCACTGGTTACAGGTCTGTTGTTTGAAGAGGATTCCCCTATTTGGACTGTATGAGTTCTATCAGTGATCCAGTTAGTGACCCATCTAATGATTTAATGGTTGATGCCTCAGCTATCTTTGTGTATATTTGGTACCCTTGCTATCTGAACTTCTTCAAAAATTATTTTAATCCCATTGTCAGGATATCCCTTGTAAAGGAATTTACCCATCAAATCTCCTGTGGCCTTTAAAAACTCTGAATCATCTTGTGTCAATCTACTGACTCCAATAGCTAGACTTTTTACAATATTTAACTCCATTTCTCTAGTGTGACCAATGTGTCAGTGAAATACGCTGCTGTTATAGCATTCATTCTAATAGACCTGGTACCTACCTGACTCACTTCATTGTTCATTTTATAAATTTCTACATGCAAACGTTATACCTTTGCACCAGACACATTTAATAAGTACTACCATTAATATACAGTGTAAAATACAAATGTGTAAATTCATCACTTCTCTGTAACATAAAATGCAAATACAAAGCTATAAAATCTAAAGAAATAGATGCAGTAATCACTTTCTCATTCTGACATTGATTGCTTATTTTTTAAAGGATTTACTTGAAAAACAGATTAATTCTGAAGAGGTGTTAATATTTAAATCTGGTTTCCCTTTTAAATTTAGGATACCTTAAAAAATAAATTTAGGATATCCCTTTTGAATTTAGAATTCAGGTTGACAGTCCTGTACAATCATTTAGAATCATAATATCTGTGAAGGGATCAAAAACAGGCCCTATGGCTAAGGTTATTGAAAAGAAATTTCATCCTTTGTTAGAAAAATACCATCACATATTAATGATTCTGATTTTATTAGTAAGTTAAGAGGGGTTGTATTTTAACCTGAACAGCTATGAGTAACATATGATAAGTCATTGTCTACAATGATAACTCAAAGCGATGAAATAAAGAAAGCATTGCAATTTATTCAAGTTTCAGCAATGACTGAGTAAAGATTGTAATGTCATTCAGAATTTATGACATTTAGTAAAAGGCAATTCTTTTTTTTATTTCAAGAAATGGTTTTAAAACATGTAGCAGGGGTGGCCAAGGGGCCAGTGTGGGTAAAAAAGATCTGTGTAGCAGTGCTGCTACTGAAATATTTGGTGGGAAATAGTAGATTTTACTTCTTCAGCCAAGTATAGTGTATGTTACTGGTATATAAATCTGTCCAGTGCATAACAGACATTTTGCAACTATTTAGAGCATCAGTACCAGTCCCCACCAATCAGTATCTCAGTCAGCTCATAATCCTGTGAAGAAAGTACAGCTGTGTACACTTACCATAAATGTAGATGTTCAAGTGTATTCACTGTTGCAGTCATCACACTTGGGTTATCTGCCTGCAGGTAGCCCTCAGTTGGCCCAAATACCAGAGTTTTGGGATTTCTGCGCCGGATGCTGTCGCCATTTCAATGACGTCAGGTCGTCGGGGGTATAAAACATGCAGCCGATTCCATTACATCAGTTTCTCTTGCCCTAGATATCAGGAGCCCCCAAAATAGGAAGCTATTACATGGTGTGGAACACTGCCAGTAAAAAGTAAATACCACTGTCATAAAAGATGGCCATAAAGAGGATAGGTAAAAAGGATAGAGAAAACCAGGGGTTTGGAGGGAAACCAGGAC
Source organism: Protopterus annectens (assembly GCF_019279795.1). Classification (NCBI taxonomy): domain Eukaryota; kingdom Metazoa; phylum Chordata; order Ceratodontiformes; family Protopteridae; genus Protopterus; species Protopterus annectens. The sequence goes on along the minus strand of NC_056725.1, from coordinate 753,028,309 downwards.
TGCAACAGTGAATACACTTAAACATCTACATTTATGGTAAGTGTACACAACTGTACTATGTTCTTCATGTCCACTGTTGCAGTCATCACACGGGTCGATTCCCAAAGTTGAGGAAGGAAGGAGGCAGTCAAGAAGTGTTATGGTTGGCTAGCAGGCCTTGTAAGACTGCTGTAGCAAATCTAGCTCTGGATTTAGAAAAAATATAAGTGGTAATGCTTGGAGAAGGTGTGTACAGAACCCCAGGTTGCAGCTTCCATGATGTCCCTGGTAGGGACCCCCCTGAGAAATGCTGTAGAGGTTGAAGTAGCTCTAGTGGAATGAGTTCTGATCCCCAGAGAGGTAAGTTTTCCATGGTGCTTGTAGCAGAAATGGATGCGGTGTACTATCCATTTGGAAATGGTTTGCTTCAAAATGGCCTTGTCCTCTGCCCCTGTAGCAAAGCTGACTAGTAGCTGGTCAGATTTTCTGAAATGCTTAGTCCTGTTAAGGTAGACCCTGAGCTGTCTGTGCATGTCCAAGGAGTGCAGGATCCTTTCCCCTCTATTCTGAGGATTAGGGAAAAAGGTTGGCAAATGGATGAACTGGTTTAAAGCCACACTGGATACCACCTTGGGCATAAAGGAAGGGTTAGTCCTGAGGGAAACCCTGTCAGCATGGAAAATAATGAAGGGCTCCACCGCCATTAGTGCCTGTAACTCAGACACTCTTCTTGCTGAAGTAATAGCTAGAAGTAAGGCTGTTTTCCAAGAGAGGAATTTTAACTCTGCTGAAGCAGCAGGTTCAAAAGGGGGAAGTGTGAGCTTTTCCAGTACAAAGTTAAGGTTCCAGGCTGGGGTGGGAGCTCTCCTAGGGGGCCTTAAATTGTTAGCTCCTCTCAGGAACTGCTTGATGAGAGGGTGAGAAAAAAGAGGAGGCTCAGTATTATAATGAGCTGAGATGGCAGAGGCATGAATCTTAATGGATGAGAAGGATAGGCCTATGTGGAGCAGCTCTGTTAAGTAATCAAGGATCTGAGGTAAGTTAGACACAGCTGTGTCCTTTCCTTGAGTCTGACTCCAAGAACAACATATTTTCCACTTTTCAGCATAGGATATCCTAGTACTAAGCCTTTTGGCCTCAAGGATGACGTCCAGCACCTGTTTGCTGAGGGATGCTGGTGGTGTATTCATGGGATAGCCAGGCTGCAAGGTTTAGGGTTTGCAGCTGTGGATGCAAAATCTGTCCCTCCTGCTAAGACAGCAGGGAAGGTGTCTGATGTAGGTGCCAGGGTGGCACTGCTGTCAGACTGCATAAGAATGGGTACCAGTGCTGGCCACCCAGTCTGGTGCAATAAGGATTGCCCTTGGCCTGTCCTGTTTGATCTTGAGTAGCACTTTTGAGAGGAGGGGCAGAGGAGGAAATTGAGAGGTTGTCCCATGTAAAGGATGGGGCATCCTCATTCCGGGCTCTGCTAGTGCAAAATTTGTTCAATTGGTGGTTTTGGCAAAAAGGTCCACCTCTGGAGTTCCCCACCTCTGGGTTAGAAGTTTGAATGAGTTGGGTTCCAGTTTCCACTTGTGAGGGTCCAATAGATTTCTGCTTAAGTCATCTGCCAGTGATATTTGCTTGTCTAGCAGGAATTGAGCTTGTAGGTGCACTTGGATGCTCAAGGCTGTGTTCCACAGAGCCTTAGCTAACCTGCAGAGTGGGTAAGAATAAGTCCTGCCCTGCTTGTTTATGTACCACATAACTGTGGTGTTTTCTGTCTTTATCAGGATCTGTCCTGGAAGGATAAGGTATTTGAAGACTGTCAGAGCATTCTGTACAGCTAGCATCTCTTTTTGATTGATATGCATGGGAATTTGTTCTGGGCTCCATTTGCCTTGAATGCATTTGCCTGCCATGTGGGCCTCCCATGCATAGTCTGATGCATCTGTTGTCAGGGTATGGGCAGTGAGGGGTTGAGTGAAAGGAAGTCCCTTGTTGTTGTTGCATGCTTCTGCCCACCAAAGGAACTCTGCCCTTAGACAAGGTATGATAGGAATCACTGTTTCCATGTCCTGAGAATGTTGACACCTGAGACTTTTTAAGTACCATTGAAGATTTTGCATATGCAGTCTTGCATATGGAATTAGCAGAATGCATGACGCCATGAACCCTAGGGCTTGCAGTATTTTCCTTGCAGATAGCTGGGTTTTGTTAGCCATTAGTTTGAATGTTTGTCAAATGGACCTGCTTTTCTGGAGTGAGGAATGCCATCTGGGAAGTTGTGTTCAAGCTTGCTCCCAGGAATACAATTTGTTGTCTGGGCACCAGTTGTGATTTCTTTTCATTGACGGTGTATCCCAGTGAAGTCAGAAGTCTTTTTACAAATGCCAGGTGCTGAAGTAGCAATTCCTGACTGTTCCCCTGAATCAGGCAATCGTCCAAGTATGGGTATATTTGAATATTCCTCTGACTGCAGTATGCAATGGCTAGAGCCAGGCATTTTGTGAATACTCTTGGCACAGTCGATAAGCCAAAGGAAAGTGCAGAGAACTGATAGTGCATGGAGCCTGCCCTGAAACGTAGATATTTCCTGCAAGGCTCCATTATGGGGATGTGCAGATGAGTTTCTTTTAAGTCTAGGGTGACTAACCAGGCATCCTTGGCTAGCATAGGAAGAAGCTGTTGCAGTGTAAGCATTTTGAATTTTGGGATCACCAGAAAGGTATTGAGGATTGATAGATCCTGGATCGGGCACCAAGAGCTTTCTTTTCTGGGCACCAGGAACAGTTTGGAGTAGAAAACCTGTCCCCTTTGTTCTAGTGGAACAGGTTGAATAGCCCTTATATGGAGAAGGAAAAGTACTTGCTTTTGAGCCTCTGCCCACTGGTTTGGAGGAAGGTCTGGCAACCCGCTTGGTGTTGTCAGTGAGTGGAAGTAGAATCTGTATCCCTGGGATACAATGTTTACAACCCATCAGTCCTGAGTAATGGACATCTACTTTTTTGCATGAAGGGTGAGTTTTCCTCCTTGGGGTGCAAGTAGTTGGGCATGGCTGGGAAGAATAATTGGAAAGTCACTGTGAACTGAACTTTTTCCATAAGGGGGTGGCTTACCACTCCCTGGTTTTGAGGTGAAAACACTCCATTGTTTAGATCTCTGCATACCCTAAGACTGTAATCTTGGTGGTCTGTTTCCCCTGGGTTTGGACTTTGAAGGCCTGAGAGGGACTGGAAAGGACCAGTTTTTTGAAGGCCAATGCCTACTGAATCTAGGTGGCTGCACCTGTAAGAAATCTTTGACTGTCTGCACAGATTTAGCTTTTTCTTCCATTGTTTTAAGAACTTCTTCTGCTTTTGTGCCAAACAAATGCTCCTAATTTAATGGAGCATCTAGTAATTTTGCTTTGACATGGTCAGGCAAGACTTGTTCTTTTATCCAAGCATGCCTTCTCAGTAAAGACCCAGTGACAGCAGCTCTGCAAGATGCTTCTAAGGCATCAAGCCCACATTGCAAGGTGTTTACTAACTTGATTTGCAGAATGCATTAACACTTGTAAATCTTTATTTTCTGCACAATCTGGAAGTAACAACATTTTTTGTTTAATTAGTTCCATAATATGTTGCTGGTACTTCAACATGTGAAACTGGCAATTCAAAGCCCTGATGGCAAGAGTTACAGTGGTATATACCTTCTTACCCCATCTGTCTAAAGCTCTAGAATCCCTGTCTGAATGTGTAGAGTTTTTGGCTGTAGTAGCTTTAATGCCTTTAGGTTCCTGGGAAATGGTCTCTGGATCCGCAGTAGGATTCTTAAAGAGAAATTTGTGAGAATCAGGTACTCTGTAGTACCTGCAGGTTTTTCTAGGAGCTGGTGGTAAGGTGTCAGGTGTAAGACTGGACTCCAAGAAGACATTGTCTAAAATTTCCAGGACAGGGGGTAGAGGCCTGTGCTGAGGCAAATCTAAAAATTCCTTGGGTCACTTTTTGGACTGAGGATAGTCCTGGCATTCCCAGCGGAAATGCTCTTTTAAGATATGCAAGGTTTCACCAAAAGGGAAATCCTCTGGAGGGGAGGAAGAGGGAATGGAGTCCTCTGCATCTGAATCCTCATAGTTAGATAAGGGTATGTCCTGGTAATCAGAAGGGTCAGAGTCATCAGACTCCTGGTCTGTAGAATCAGAAGGAAATTCCAATTCTTTGTCTTTTGGCAGGGGAAGGCTGGATTCTCCTAATTAGAGTAATAAGGTCTTCAGCCATTCTAAGCATTTGTTTTTGTGGCATGGGAGGATGAGCATGCGCTTTGGACATCGGTTTTCTAGGCATAGTGCGATCTCTAGGCCTGAGAAACTCAGTAGTTTTAGCAGGAAATGAAGTTGTCGGTTTAATATGAATATTGGTAGGTCAGAATACACCCTCAGAAGCCAGTGCCTGCACAGCGGCTCCGGACCCATTCAAAGTAGAGACATCCGTACGTTCCATAGTCGAAGAAGCATCTCGCAGCATACCAGACTCCAAATGGGTCTCAGCAGAGGCCTGCGAATCTGTAGAAGCGGGCATCAGGGGCTGAAAAAGTGCCTCACTGAGTACCAGCGGACTGATTACAAGCTTAACAGAGGCATCATCAGCAGGTTTTGACCTATGCAGTCTGTCTCTGTCTTTGTCTGTGTTTTTTCAGAATACGGTGAATGAGAGTGAAATAATTTAGCTACAAAAATAGCCTAATGATGAATGGTTCAGGAGTTAAACAAGACACAAAACTGACAGCTAGGGACATCGTGGTCTGGCCCTAAACAGGTGATGCAGTAAGAATGAAAATCTCTGTGAGGTACTTGCTTTCCACAGGCAAGACAATTGTTAATTTTTTCTGACATTGGTTAGAGCAAGAAAAAAGAATCCTCAATGGGGTACTTAGCTTTAGAAGACTTCAGGTCTGAAACTCGAAAAAACAAAAATTTCAGGTAGTGGCCGACTGGCACTTGCAAACTGCTTCTGCTTCGGGCTCCTTCTCGGCAAGAAAAGACTGATGTAATGGCATCGGCTGCATGTTTTATACCCCTGATGACCTGATGTCATGGAAGAGATGACAGCATCCGACACAGAAATCCCAAGACTCTGGTATTCGGGCCAACTGAGGGATACCTGCAGGCAGATAACCCAAGTATGATGATTGCAATGAAACACAAAGAACATATGTCATTTATATATATATATATATATATATATATATATATATATATATATATATATATATATGTGTGTGTGTGTGTGTGTGTGTGCGCACACACACACATACATAAATATATATATATATATATATATATATATATATATATAGACATATATGGTTTATAATATAAAACAGTAAATAATTTCTGTTTGACATATCAAAAACAAACCTCAAAAGTCAAAATAAAGAACAAGCCACAATGTTGAATCACCTGAATGAATTCAGCAAATTCCACATTGTTTCTGAACACATCATGTGATGTCCATATAGGAGCTCATATAAAGTAAACTCCTATACCTAATATCATGTTTTTCCAGGGGGTCTGCACCGCCCCATGGGGAGCACCCCCTGCTTACTATATATTCCAACTCCGAGATCGCACAACAGTGAGGAAAGGAATGAATTTCCCAAACCACACTGTACCGCGATCTCATTAGCGAATGCACAGTGCATTTGCCAATATAAACTTTAGAATAGTGAGATGTTTAACCAGATGAAAATTCGAACATCTGTGTTTCGAACTTTCCATCTTTGTGCTTCTCAACTCGAGATTCTGATATTAAACCTATATATATATATATATATATGTATATATATATATATATATATATATATATATATATATATATATATATATATATATATATAATTTTTTTTTTGCTTGTAATTACATAGAACTGAGTAGCAGCTATATTATTGTAAATCTGCTGAGGACTATCCATCTCAAAATTCACTGAGACATAAAAAAACATGTTGTGGCAACAAGCTTTATATTAGTTCCAGAGTAGTTCAGCAGTTATGGTGACTACATAAAGAAAATCTAACATGGCAGACTACAAACACTAACCTAAAGACATGAAACACAGTATTGTCCAGCTGGGAGTGTACCTTTTGGAATATTGTTCCAATCATAGCTCATATTCATAAGTTGACAGAAACATCATGCAATCATCATTTAGTTAGAGCCAGGTTTGCACCATTTCAGAATATCCTCAAACTTTGTCCACAGGTCCCATTATCCCTCTTGCAATACATTTCCCTTCACACATCACTTTGAATTACACCCTTCTGCTTGTGTTATACATAAGAGCCTTGAATGTGTAGCTCTAAAATAGCCCTTCAAAGCAGGTAATCCTAAACCACCTTATTCTACTGGGAGGATCAACTTATCCCACTCAGCTCTTGCCCTCTTCTCCTCCCACATAAATCCCTTCAACTCTTTATTAATTATTGTCCACAACATTTCCCCTGGTTGATAAAAATATGTCTGATGTGTATATAAAACTAAGGAGACTAATAACATTTTCACTGCTTGTATACTTCTATCCATATCCATAAAAAATAGCTTTCAGTTTTGTATTATCTTTAGTTTAGCATCTTCCCACATATCTTTATCAGCTGTAACAGAAGCCTTTTTAATCCATACTCGTAAACACTTCATATTTTCATGACCCCATAAATATGGGTATCACTGATGCAAGTCATGAGTGTGTACAGAATTTATGGCTATAGCATTTAATGTATCACTTATAATTTTTTTATCCTGAAAAGACTTGAAACAGGCTTAAAATGTTCAACAACCCTGAGATATCCTTTTCTGGATTTATGAAGTACAAAGCAATATTATCTACAAATAAAGCCAAAGTTTCTTGATTCACATCCCAATTATATCCTTGAGTTTCTGAGTCCCTTATTTTCTTTGCCAGTGGCTCTAAATATAAATGAAACAACAAAGAGGAAAGAGGACACCCCTGCCTTGCTCATCGGTTTAAACACAAGTTATCAGAGAAGAACCCCCACACTTTTTAATTCTTGCCTCTGATTCTTCATATAGCCTCCTAATTAACCTTATTATTATTTCCAGGAATGAAAATGTTTCTATTGCCCTACTCATAAATCTGTCAATTGCTTTTCTGCATTAAGTTCCACAAACAAAAGTGGTATATTCTTATATTCTGCTTCCCTCTGGATTATCATTGTTCTATTAATGCTGTCAAATATTTTAATCCCCAACACAAAATCACATCGATCCACATCTTTCAATTTTGGTAGCACTTTTGCCATTTTTTTAGCTTGTATAGAACACATTATAATCATGGTTTAAAACTGAAATGGATCTATATGAGGTTGGGTCTGTTGGGTCTTTACCATATTTGGGTAATATAGCCACCAGAGCTTTTATTTCAAGATGCTGGTGCTTCCCATCCTTTAAATATACTATTAAACAAAATCCTCCAGTACTTTATCACTTTCTTCCAACTTCCAAGCTTCCACTGGACTAGAATCTGTTCTGGGAGACTTCCCTGCAGAATGATTATACATCACAATTTTTATCTCATCTTCTCCTATCTTAACTATTAGTTTTTGAATCTTGTCTTCCTCTGATCTTGGCAAAATTAAATCTTACATAAATATTTCCATTTGTGCTCTTACTTGTTTTCCATATTCCTCTGCTTTATACAAATGTTCATAACATTTTGGAAACATCTCTAATATCTCTATAGGATCTCTTATTATTTTTCTTTTCACGGCAACAACCCTTTCTGCTTTCTGTTGCCTAAGTCACTGTGCCAAAATTGTTGTGCTCTGGAGATGTAATCAAAAATAGTTGCTTAACAGCAATCTTTCTAAACACATATTATCCAAATACTCCCTCATTATCTGTTTAGCACTCTGCAATTGCTCCTCTTTTTATTTTGTGAGAATACCTTTATTCTGCAATACTTTAACCTTTGTCAATCCCAATAAATAATTACCGTTACTTCTTAACCATAGCTCTTTCCCTTTTATTTCTACCCTAGTTTTAAACTCCATTTTCATTTTATCCATCTCACTAGCTATTCCTTCTGAAGAACTTGCTACATTCCAAAATCAAACAAAAATGGAGTGTTTGACCTTGCAATCAACACAACTAATAAACCCAAAGAAAAGACTCATGTGGTGTTTAAAGAGTAGATAATTGTACCAACTGCCTGTAGGTTACCAATTGTAAAATAGACAAAAAGCAGACAAATCACCCTCGGGTAAAATCCAAAGTTTTATTCAAATGATTAAGCACTTTCATCCCAAATACACCATAGGACTTCTGAATAAAAAATCCCCCTAGGTAGTCCATTTAGCTAGTAGCAGTAATCATGTGACCACAAATACAATTACAAGTACAATTATCTAATTAAAGACAGCATATGAGTGCAGGAAAGTGTTGAGATCATTAACAGAACCTAAAATACTTGTTGAAATGTACTTCAATAAAACATTAATATACATACAAAAAATTGTATACTTTTTCAAATGAGCATAAAATCATTATTTCACAATTTAGCAGCTTTTAGCTTTCACCCTTAACCAGCAGCGGCTCGTGCCATTGGACTGCAGGACTGCAGCCCTCCCAGCTTTTGGACACTTTATGAATAAAAAAATAAAAAATGTATTTAAATAATTTAGTTTTAATGTTGTGCTAATGTGTACTGTGCTCGTAAGGGACTCTAACCGATTTGCAAAGTCCCGAAACCCGAACTGTGCATGCTCGTCGGGTTCCATTTTTTTTTTCTTTAATTAGCGAACGTCTTGAAATCAAGACTGCTGTAAAAAGCAGTCCTGATTAAAGAGAAGGCATCAGTGTGATGCCCAGAAATCTATGCGGGTTTAACCATACACTAAATAGAAGGGGGTTCGGACTGCCACGTCCGCAGGTATGTACGTGACATGGATGGCTGGATTGCTACTGATTGGTTCTCGCTCTCTTCTCAAAAAAGAGAGCGAGAAACAATCAGTAGAAGTTCAAGTAGCTATTCTGTATTTGATTACTCGTGTGTTGTACTTGTTACGGAGGGAGAATACAGTGTACAACTGAACTACCTTTGAAACTTTAAAGTAAAGTTAAACAACTTTGTTTTTTTTTTTTAGCTTGCTTGCGACCGGCTGCTGAGCTGCAGTCAGTCCGAGTCAAAGAGGAAAATATAGAAAGAGTTCCTTTCATGAAGGAGAGGAGACAAGACTAACAAGTGAAAATAAACTGAGGTAGGTGCTGGACTCGGCATTGTACAGAATCAGATTTTTTTTTTATTTTGCAGAAATTGCAGTATAGAGTCAGACGATGAACAAACCAAATAACCAGAAAAAAATGTAAATATTTATCTGTTTGTTTATTTGCTTATATTTATTTATCTACCTATCTCTGCATTTCTAATGCACTGGCCAGACTAACCCTTTTCAGCATAATTATGCAGTCATATGGCAACAGAAACATAACGGCATGAAATTTATGTCTGTTCATTGTACACACAGATCAGCACAACGTGACTTTAGACATCATCAGATACAGTTTTAATTTACTTGGGGTAGGCTATTTTATAAAGGCTGTCCCATGAATGTGTAACTATAGGTAGAATGAGAGGAATTGAATTGGTATTATTGTAGCATATTTCATAGAGTGTTTAGTCTGCTAGTGAAATGACTTAATAACTGGCATCTGCTATTACACATACCCTTACTCACACACAACATGAAAATTGCATTATCTGGTCTTATCAAAGGGAAGATTTATTAATGTTAGGGAACTGACATTTCAATCTCATGAAAAATGTTTGACTAGGGGTGCTCCTGTAAGTGGACATGGTGTCATCAGCTAGCAAGTCTGTAGAAATGGCATTGGTACTACTGAAAAGTCAGGAATTCTTACGGCAAACCAAATAAGATAATTAGAATAATAATTAGCTTTACAGTATGATTTGCAGCAATCATATTTTGATAGGCTACATGAGCTGGTCAAAAACACATATAATCACGAAGGACTACATATGTCACAGGGTGGCGTGCTGTCTTTTTTGGTAAGAAAACAGTCAAAATCTTCATTTTAGTATTAATTTTCAAAAACATCAGCAGTTTTTGATATTAAGCAAACATTGAGAGGTGTCCTGCATAAGTATTTTCAGGCAATTAAAATTACCAGCAAACATCTTACAACTCCAAACAAAGCAAATGGTTTCATTGGAGTTATGTTTTTCCCATGTTACCGTGTAACTTTCCTCTTACACAAAAACCTGCTATGCATACTTTGTCAGGTGTACCCCATTATGAGGAACGTTATTCCTTTGGACTCTTAAAAGCCCATGTTACTCGTAATTTCACACTGGAAAGGTCTGTCCCAGATTCAATGTTTTTTTTTTTAATTATATACATTCTAATTAATATTGAATCATATTAATTCATTAAAAGAATGTTTATAAGTGTAAAATAGCACATGTGAGCATCCTAGTTGAAGCTGTTAATAAGCTGTTAAGTGTTCCACATTTTGTCCATCTATTCCACGTATTGGTCATTTGTTCCACATTATGACAGGCATATTATGACAGGCAATTTACCATATTTTGGAGAGGAAAGGCTGAGAGCTATGTTACTAAGCAAATAAGAAATGAAAGGGACAATTTCCCTAATCCCTACCTCTTGCTGTTTTAGACACTATTAATCACTTAACCACCATGCCTGCCATTTTGCTTAATACAAAATATTACTACTTTCTGTTTCCCCACAATATGTATTTCTGCCATTTTTTGTATTTGCTGTTCTTTCTCAAATGTCTGATTTAATGTGAAATCGATCTCATCGCCATTTGTTGTGTATCTGCCTTAAATGTAAATACATGTTAGACACCAATAAATAAAGTCCCCTGTTTACATTCTTTTACTCACTGCATCTGATGTTCAGCTTGTAAAGATTGTACTTTCCGTTCACTCATGACTTATGCATACATGAATCTTTGTATTTGTATAACACATATAAATGAAACGTAGTGCTGCAGCTGCTGTATACACCAGTTCTGGATAGTGGTGTATTCTGACCCATAGTAAAACATGGGATACACTGTCTTGTAAATAGTAACTTTTATTATCAAAAATGAAATTATTCTAGAATTCCTTAACTCATTTTATTTAGTTTGAAATAATCTACTTACTACCATCTAGGTAGTTGTGTGTAAGTTGCTTTATATGTGTACTGGCCATCATCTTTGCTAACAGACTATGCGGGGATGTAATATAATATGCTATGCCTGGACAAATGGACAATGCATATTAAATTATTAGAAAAGAGGAAGTAAGTAATTTTATGTTTTGTAACATTATTCATATACAAGTGGATTATGTATATTAAGTTGGTAGCCAAAAAAGAGGAAGCAAGTATTCTGTTATGTTTTATAATGTACATATCCAAAAGCAGAATAATATATAATTAGTGCTAGTTCAGAACAATGTTTTTTGTTCTCTTTCATTCACTTAGAAGCATATCATTTAGTGACTTCAGTGGCAATTTTATATTTTTGCATTACATTTTTGGTCTGTTTTTCATAAAATTGTAGTTTTCTGTCAAATTAGTGGCAAATCATTAAAGAATGAAGTTAGAAAATAATGACAGACATTTGAGTTTCAGATTTTATACTCTTCAGAAAATGCATACTAATGCAAGACCTACTATTCTAGTATTTTTTTAAGTTTATAAGAGCAATATTTAAAAATTGTCCTTATTTTTGGGCCTTTGTCCCACTTCTATATATGGCTTTGTACAGATTTCTTGCTCTGAGATTGAGAGGTATGACAAATGTGTCAGGGCCATCACCATCAGCCAGAGACATTTGAAATTGTGACATACTTGTTGCACCCCACTCCCCCATGTAGTGACTCTGGATGAGTCCAAGCAAGGCAAGGAGCAGTTATGCAGTGTAAGTGTGCAGAGTATCCCCCCATCCAAGGTGGACACCAGTACTATAGTGGCTTTTCATCTGTCCTTGATTTTGCAGAATGTTCTGGTTTTCTGTCATATACTGTTGATTTATGCTTATTATTCAGAAAATGCATGCTGTTGCAGTGCCCTGTTGCTCTGTGTTTAAGTAGCAATGCTTTAATGACCATCAGGTAAGCTTGTCGAAGACTGCAAGATGCAAGTAAGCTTTAATAAGCATACTATTAAAGAATTACCATTATTGAAAGCCTTTTTGTTGTTGCCATGCAGAGAATATTCACACAATTAGATAGCATATAAGCCTTAGGTATTGAAATGCATATGACAGTATTTGTAATAAAGGACAGGATTACAGTATTTTCAGAAGCTGATTACATTTGTTGAAGACTTGCAGTCATCTTTGCAGGCTTTACCCATAAACTAAACAGAATGCCAATCTATCATGTGTGGTCCATAACCTGTGCAGTAATCCTTTAAGCAATTTATCTTGAGCTTGTTTCTTGTTTGCTGTTCATTTTTTATTTTGATCATGTTTTCCCCATGAAACAAGTAGATAGTTGTTGTCAGGCAGCAGGTCTTTCTTTGGATAAGAAACATTTTTACAAGTTGGGGTATTGCTACTTTCAGCATGTTACTTGGTACTTTTATAAAGCTGAATATAAATTATAATTAGAACTGCAGTACAAGGAGAAATGGTTTGAGTTGAGTACTGCTTGTTTTTTTATACTTGATTTTGACTGGCATTCCAGAAATGTATTTAAAAAGTAATTTATTTTTTCATGCCTCGCAACCTTTTTGTTTCCATCTAGATATTAAGTAAGCTGTCATGTAGATAATGTATTGAAATATTTTTTTCTTTTACAATTAATTTTGTCTTGATTGGACTCTCATAATGATGTCTGGCAGTGGCACCCAGGGCAGCGTATTTAAAGTCCCAGTTTTTAGCATAGCTCCACCGCTTCCTAGTTGGCCACACCCCATTCCTGCTGACCCCACCCATTCAGCTGTCTCCTGCAGCCCCCCTTTGACTTGAAGTCACCAGCCGCCACTGCCCTTAACTTCCCTCTTAACAGATTCTTCCAACTACGCTTGTTGTAAATTTTTATTTGTGTTTCCCAATACAATGTTAACTTGTATACTCCTGCATTTTATTGTAATTTGAAGCTGTACAATGCTTTCTTGGAGCTTTTCTCCACGGGCCTCCACTGAAAATGGGTCATGTTGACCCAGTGGACTTCCCCGGTAACCAAACTGGAAATAAATAAATAAATAAATAAACAAACAAACAAATAAATAAATAAATAAATAAATAAAACTGAAGTACTAGATAAATATTCATTGAGACCTGGTGGAACAGAGGCATTGCTCTTGAACTGCCACATAAGTTCCCTAAATTCTATTCTATTTTCCCAGGGAGCTCCTTGTAAATCCCGTGGGACTAGTTCCAAAATGACAAACCTGAAATTGGTGAAGTTAAAACAGTTTAGTGAACATTTATACAAAGCAAGTTAGAATTGGTTTTTGAAATATTGTAACAATGTTTGTATATTCTGTTATGGAACTGTCTTTCACTCTTCCCTATGTAAAATGCTGAACAACTCTGGCATAGGGCAATAAAAATCACACTGCACAGTTACCTCTAATAAAATTTATCTTAGTTTTAAGTAAACTGTTAAGTGTAATGGAATCTTGTTCTAAAAAACCTACACTTGCATGTGACTTTTTGGGTAGATGTGTTTAAATCAATAATTTTGTGCTCGAACAATTTCTTAAAATTTCTACCCGTTTTGAAAACAAAATTTGGAACATTACCTAACTTCTTAAACAGACCATCATCCTTTTTAAGTATTTTCCAATTCTTGTTGACAATGTCCTTGATATGTTTGGAATCAACATTACATTGTATTACTAAGGAATTAGCATATTTCCTATTGGAGGATCCACATCTAGATGTCTGATTTAAAATGTCTGCGTTACTATTGGTATCAGTAAATACATTGAGTAAGGAATGGTATTTGGAGCCCAATCCCTTGAAAATTTCATTATAAGACTCTAACAATAGATGATGAGGATACCTTCTCTCTATATACATCAACTTTTTACTTTCTGCAGTAAAAAGCCCTTCATTTGAACACATACATGCCAGCCTGATCAACTGACCCTAAATATGTTTTTCCTACAAGAAAGTGGATGGCAACAACTGTAGTGTAGGTAAGTGTTAGAAAAAGTAGGTTTGCAATATACAATGTAAATAGAGTGACATACAAATAATTAATAGATTTGAAAGAATACTGATGTGTAAATTAAAAAAAGATGTGATATCATTAATATTACTGATAAATTTATCAATCAAATTTTAAGGAGCTGTCCAAAGAATACAAATATCATCCAAATACCTGAAAAATAATTGCCTATGTTATGTTGGTTGATTCTAAAACATGAGATTTCTCCCAACTGTACATTACAAGATTTGCATAAATGGGGGCACATGCTGCCCCCACAGTTACCCCTTGTAGCTTTTTATAAAATTCCCCTTCAAAAAATGAAATTGTATGTTAAAATTATTTCCATAGGTTCCATGATGAAGTTTAAAAGAGAACTATCAAAATCTATCAATTCTACAAGTGCATTATGAAAATATTCCAAAGCAATCAAGCATGGTATACTCATGAATAAATCAATAAAATCTACAGTAAGAAAACGATGCCAGTCTAAGGAGAAGATTTGTTTAACTTTAGCTAAAAAATCCAGTGAGTCTCTGAGTATATGTTGCACTGATAAAAGAATATCTTTTAACATTTGATTGACAAACACTGCTAAAGGTTAGGTTTTGGATCTTTCACCAGCTACTATATCTTTGTGTACTTTTGGAATTCCAAAAGCTGCTGGAATAACATGATTCTTTTTCCGTAAGAAATTATAGGTTTCAAGTAAAATTACACCCTGCATCAGACTGTCTTCCAAAAACAGATCAATTTTCCTATATGCTACTGAATTTTCCTTGTTAGAGACCATTATATATTTAGTGGTATCTTGTAGCATACTAAAACTGCTGCTAACTTAGTCTATCTTGTCAGAAAAAACAATAACACCACCCTTGTCTGGAGTCATAACTGTAATGTTCGAGTTTTGTTTTAACTCGAATGTTATTTCTTATTCTTATTTATTTAGGTTAAAAATGCTGTTTCCTGCCTACTAAAAATTGCAGAAATCTTTCTCACAACTCTTCTCAAAAATGGCCCAAGCAGCATGAAGAGGTGGATTGCATGTATTTGTCCTCCTGATTTTGACTGGAGGAATGTTATCAGGTGGATCAGACTCTGGAGCATACTAATGCAAATTTAATTTCTAGTAAATAGTCTGAGTTCCATCAATGAGTCTGAAATACTACTGGATGGATGGGATACAAATTTAAAACCTTTGCAGAACAATGAAACATGTTCTTTTGTAATGTGGAGATCATTGTAATTAAATATATTAGAACCTTCATAGAACCACATAATGCCTTTGTGTTAGACGATAACATCAGACTGAGAATGATGTGCAGTGTTCCGATAAATGAAAAGTTCTTTCCATGTTGTTTGCCCCTTGTGTTGCCTCTGTCTCTGCCCCATTTGGTATGCCCCTAGTGGAAAGGGAAGAAGGGGAGGAGGCTATAAAAAATGCTGTTGTGTGTGTTCGTCAGATCTTTATACCAGTGGGGGAAACTGCTCCTGATAAACATCCTGTTGTAAAGAAAATGATGGTTGGGAATTTAGATTTAAATCAAACTCATGAAAATGAGCCCCTATACCAGTACCAATACTTACAAAATTATTAACATAAGAGGTATTGTCAGCCATCTGGTGGTCCTGTAAAATATTTACATTTTTAGGAGGAGGATAAGCAGTATTACTGAAATATGAAGTATGATCACTGACTATTTTTTTCTGTTTTCTTGCAACATTCTTTTTACATTTTTCATCAATATTAATAAAAATCTGATCATATCTGGTTTTGTGATAATCAAACAACAAATCATTAATAATTTGGTCATTCAAAGTACTGAGTTCATCATACAATTGATTTAGCAAGACATTATTCCATTAAGTAATAAAACTGATAAGTTTTAGACCATGACAATCAAAGATAGTTAACAATTCAGTATGTGCTTCACTACCTGGAATCAGTTTATTGGGGTACTTGCATAGCCTGTAGTCTCTTTAGCTTCAAACATTCATTTAGGAAAGTATTATACAATTGTAGGCTACACACCTTAGACAGCTTTTTCTCTAATATTGCCATTAACCTAGTAAACTTCCAGTGAAGGGAACCACATCAGGGTCTACCGAAGCACTAAAAGAGGTGAAATCAGCATGTAGCCGGTCATTAAAATTCCTCATGGTGCATGGATCATCCGGTCTATTAAAATTGTAGGTATTGTTAGTTGCTAGACCATTGTGAGCCATAACTTCTGGATCAGAAGGCTGGCAAAGGAAGGCCTTTTGATGTATGTCCTGTGAAATATCATCAGACCCAGATCAAACCACTGGCAGGTGGGAAGAAGGTAAACGGTTGAACAATGATAAATGCTCTAATGTTCTGCTCATGAGAGATAAGTAATTAATGCAATAAATTGTGTCAAATCCCTAACTGGGTATTGGGAATATCAAAAGAAGCTGACATGGAATCTTCAGTAAATGAAACTCCACTGTTGGTGCAAGTAGACACAGTAAAACCACAGTTGGTATCTACCAGACACTGCTACACTCCAAAAAAGGAACAAACACCAAAACCAAATTAAACTCTCTATATTCCCTAATAACTCTCCAATAATTTACACAACACATTCTTTAAATTCCTGTTTATAACAGGTAGATGAGAAAGCGCTAGTGTCTCATTTTAACTTCATTACCATGCATTTTAATCTTAGTTTTCATTGGTGCATGATCTAAAATAGTTGTTGAATATGTCTCAATTAAATGTGCATGTTTCTGTTAAGTATAATTTATATCCAGTCTGGCTCAGTAATTGTACCTTGGAGAAAATATGTTAATTCTTTCCATGTTCCTGCTACTGAATTCACATCTTCCATACCAAATACTTTCATAAATTTCTTCATAAATATACTCTCTTTTGTTACATTCTCCCTTCAAGGTAATAAAGCCTCACTATTGCACATCAAATTCCAGTCCCCACTTATAAGTAAAATTCCCTGCTTAAAATTGATTATTACCCCCAAATTTTTCTTAAGCTCCATAATAGCAGTTTTTGTTGGAATATAAATACATACCAGCATAATCATCCTCCCTTGCCAACAGTCATTTACTACCACAAATCTATCATTACTGTGTTTTTTTCTTTTTCTGTCACTATTGCAGTCCCTTTAGAAATTAGTACTATTACTCCCTTTTTCCTTTGTTCCTGATATTCTGCTGAATATCCATCCTCTAATCCTTTATTTGTCACTCACATTTATTTCCAGATTTGTATGCTGCAGCATTGCTATTTGCACTCTGCATTTCGTAATATAAATCAATACCTTTTCCTTTTTGTCTGTACTTGTAAGGCCATTTACATTTCAAGATACCATGGATAGAGTACTCATAATGATAGAAAGCTACTGTTCCCACTTATCACACATAACAGCTTTTTGAATATGTATTTTCAACTTCAGACTTACATTTATACACTAATGTTTGGCAGGCTGGTCTTTAATGCAGTTTTCTCCCTCTTAACTCGCTTTGAACCTATATCACATTTCTCAAGACTTTTTCCTTTAATGACAACCCTAATAACAAAAAAAAAAAAAAAAAAAAACTAAATAAATTTTCAGAACACTGTCATTTCCTATTAACCTCGACCAAACACGCAATGCTATGTACACTTTCAATAAATTACATTTAACCCTCCAGATTGGAAAACTTGCCCCAAATCGATGGCTACATCCACAGGCATAATTTAATTTAAAATGAAATAAATAATAAATAATAATAAATAAAATAGATCCTGACAAACTAGAATCATATTACAATAAGATTGCCAAGTTTGGTGAAAACACCACCTTCAGAGCACATCACTGTCTTGCTCTAAGGGACCTAAATTAGCTAGAACTACCTCAGCTAATTAATTGCCATCAGCTAGTTACGGTCTACAATATTCTTAAATACCCTGATAAAACCCCATCACTAACCCAACTATTTACCCACTATACAGCAAATTGCCCTCTCTGATCTAGTGACAAATCTCTCCTCTGTATCACTAGAGCAAACGATACTGCAGGAAAAGCGCTATATTCCCACACCATTGTTAGAAACTGGAATTGCCTTCCACCTTCGCTGACCACTGCCTCCACCACCTCACAATTCAAAAACTCCTTCATATCACATCTGACGAATACCTGGCTGTGTTCTTATATTACTTAAACTTAAGCTCTCCTACCTTTTCCTCCTTATATCCATTCACCAATACCACATTAGTCACTGTAATCCTCTATGGGACTAAAACTCTAACAGACATTAGTCGAGCCTGTAAGTAGCTCCTAATCCCTACTGTTTGTAACTTCTCTGACTGCTGAAAAGTGCCTTGTCTACTTGCATTTTTAAAGTGAATATCTGATTGTTTTGTTGAATAATGTACATGTTTGTTGTACTATTCTGTATAAAAATATTTCTCTTGTTTAACTTGTACCGCTCTGCATAAAATATTTTTCTTTTGCTTAGAAATGTGGAGCTTTTCTTCCTGGGCCTCCTGTGTAAATGGACCCAGTCCAGTCAGAATTTCCCGGTTAACAAATGTAAAATAAATAAAAAATAAATAAAAAATAAAATGAAGGTTATCCATGTTAAAGTGTATGCTACAGCCTGTGTTCCCACATACATTGGTTGCTGTCTCTTCTTACCATGCCTCCAGTTTCTTTCCAGATGTGAAAAACAGCTTGTATGATTTCAGAATTTTTTTTTTGTCCTAAGCAAAGGTGCACTGAATACCTTTAAATAAAAGTAAATTATGCACTCTTCTATTAAATGTGTCAAAGTATTAATGTTATTGGGAGGCTACTATCTCTTATTGACTTCACATAATTTCAAATTTTATTTTTCACTGAACTGTTTGTCATTGAGCCTTTAAATGTTGCATTTCCCTTTGTAAAGAATGTTCAGAACTGTCAAGCTTACTTGCTTGCACATGCTGACAGCTTGTCTCCATGTAAAGTAGTCAGCAATGAAAAAATAAAAAAAACACCTAACAACTTGCAGATGCATGAAGGAATCTTAGTAAATTTAATTCAGAATAGAATGCAGAGAATTCCCCTGGCTAACTGCCTTCAACTGCCGACTTGTTTGTCTGTCACTGAGAATGTTTGCTAATGGAAAAAAAAAAGTAGTTAAAATCCAAAGCACAAGAGGTAGATACACCAAGACAATCGAAGCCAACCAAGAGTATATCACTGTAGCACAGATTTATTCAAAAAAGTAAGCGCTTTCACGTCAGCCAGGACGCTTCATCAGACTTTATAATTACTAACATATTTCACTCATTTAAGTAATCCACATCAACCTATCACAAAACATTTATCAAGACTCTTAAATAAAAAGCATTACTATTGGTGTTTGTATAAAGTAGATCCTTCTTATAAAAACATATATATATATATATATATATATATATATATATATATATATATATATATATATATATAAAGGACATGAATAAAAACATATAAAATACTCATTGAAAAAACAGCAAGGATTACAAAAATTGTAGAAATTGCAAAAATTACAACAATTATAATATGAAAATCATAAATATTAAACTTGATAAAATTATAGTATGATAAGATACACTGAGCCTATTGTAATAAAAAATACACTAAGGCTAATGTTTCAAGGGTCTATCTACAAGAAAAGGTCTCAATGAAACTTTGTCATTGAGACCATGACCTCTATCTGCCGATAATTTAATAATCCATTTAACTTCTGCCTTTTCTGTTGTATTACGTATGTTTCCTAGTCTTTCTGTAATGGATTTGTGTTCAATTACCATAAACATAAAAGAATGTGTACTATCATTTTGTAATACATGATTAGCCAAGGCATTAGTCTCATTTTCCCTGTTAATAGCATAGATGTGTTCCCTTATACGTTCCCTAAGTGTTCGATTTGTCATGCCAACATAAAAACATTGGCATTTTGTACACTGACTTAAATAGACTACATTCCTTGATTTACAGTCTGCATAAAGTGAAAACTCATACTTTTTTCCAGTGTCTGGATGTATAAAGACATTCGAATTTTTAATAAAAACACACTGATTGCAGCTAGGGTAAGCATAAGTCCCTTTCCTATGTGAGATAGTACCTTCATTCTTATTCCTATCATAACACAATAACCTCTTAAGTGACTTGGTATTCTTATAACTAAAAGCTGGTCTACTGCCTACAATATTAGCAATCTTATCATCTAACTGTAGAATATTCCAGTGTTTATTAATAATATTCACAATTGAGATGTTACTATTGGTATATGGAATAGCTATCCTTTTCCTATTTGGCTCATGTCTCTTCCTTACAGTATTAGTCGATATAGTTCTACGTAAATATGGCAGGCCTGCCCCTTCTCGTTCTATATCATTCAATCCTTTTAAATCTCTTCTATGATATCCCCTATCTAAAAACTCTTTTTCCATGCCTATAATTGCCTCTGAAAACACAGAATCTTCACTAATAATATGTGAATGTCTAGTGGCTTGATTTCTAACTATATTTCTGTGTATATGTGGGGGGTGCATGCTATCTCTATGTAGAATAGCATTCTTCCTACAAGGTTTCTTAAATATCTCTGTATTAAGAATGCCATTCTCCTTCTTCAATAATACATCTAAGAACTCAATCTTTTTCTGTGAAATGGTACTTGTCAGTTTCAAAAATGTGGTGGTTCCATTCATGTAGGTAATAAATTCTTCCAAACTATTGAGATCTCCTCCCCAAATCAAAAAGACATCGTCCACAAATCTTTTATAGTATTTAATGTATTTTGAGTAAATAATATGTTCAAGTATATAGGTGGATTCCCAGTATGCCAATACTAAATTGGCATACGAGTTGGCACAGGATGTGCTCATCACCACCCCCATAACCTGAAGATAATACTCCTTGTTGAAAGTGAACACATTATTAGAGAGTACTAACTCTAATAGCATTGTTAACTTAATAACTTCATTGTTTTTCAAGCCTTTGCGTAAGAGATAAAGCCTTAAGAAATCTACACCTATATCATTAGGTATGCTGGTGAATAATGCTGTTACATCCAGCGTTACCATATAATCTGAGTCTTCAAGCTTACTACCCAAGTTAAAATTTGCTAGGGTTTCAAGAAACTGTTGAGTGTCTCTTAAGATAGAGGTAGTAGAATCAGCTAAAGGTCTAAATTACTTCTCTAAATAAATGGAAGTACTCTCTGTCAGCCAGCCTCTACCTGAGACTATTGCTCTAAGTGGAGGTATGTCTATAGTTTTATGAATCTTAGGAAGTCCCCTGAACGTAGGTATAACAGGTTTTTCAATCAAAAAGTATTTATATAATCTTTCATCTATTACCCCACACATTAACATATCATATAAATCCACATGCATTCTCTTGATAAGTTTATCCAAGTCAATCAAATTGAGTTTAACATATGTCATGTCATCGGACAGCATTTCGCATATTGTATTCTCATAATAAATCTTATCTAATATAACAATAGCACCCCCTTTATCTGCAGGTCTTATTGTTATCAATCTATTGTTACACAGACTATTTAAAGCCAATTTCTCATTCATTGTCAAGTTAAAAAAATCAGGTTTCTTCTTATTACTTTCAAAATGTGTCAGAAAATCCTGCATACATGCTTTTTCAAAGCTTTCTAATAGAGGATGTTGAGATGGCATAAATGTGGAAGGTTTACTGAAACCCCACTCATAAATATTACTTTCACCTGCATTGCTAAATTGTAATGTTAAACCCACATTTCTAATAAAGCTTTTAATATCTACTATTAAGTCACTTACATCCACATCCTGTGAAGGAGTAAATGATAAACCTCTGTTTAATACAGAGAGTTCATCTAAATTCAGTACATACCCAGAGAGGTTAACCACTAAGTCCTTTGAACAGGTTTCAACGACTTGCGTTGAAACTCCAATTGTCCTTCGGAAATCTTCCTTTTTCTCCCTTTGAAGGAGAATGGTATTCTTAATACAGAGATATTTAAGAAACCTTGTAGGAAGAATGCTATTCTACATAGAGATAGCATGCACCCCCCACATATACACAGAAATATAGTTAGAAATCAAGCCACTAGACATTCATATATTATTAGTGAAGATTCTGTGTTTTCAGAGGCAATTATAGGCATGGAAAAAGAGTTTTTAGATAGGGGATATCATAGAAGAGATTTAAAAGGATTGAATGATATAGAACAAGAAGGGGCAGGCCTGCCATATTTACATAGAACTATATCTACTAATACTGTAAGGAAGAGACATGAGCCAAATAGGAAAAGGATAGCTATTCCATATACCAATAGTAACATCTCAATTGTGAATATTATTAATAAACACTGGAATATTCTACAGTTAGATGATAAGATTGCTAATATTGTAGGCAGTAGACCAGCTTTTAGTTATAAGAATACCAAGTCACTTAAGAGGTTATTGTGTTATGATAGGAATAAGAATGAAGGTACTGTCTCACATAGGAAAGGGACCTATGCTTGCCGTAGCTGCAATCAGTGTGTTTTTATTAAAAATTTGAATGTCTTTATACATCCAGACACTGGAAAAAAGTATGAGTTTTCACTTTATGCAGACTGTAAATCAAGGAATGTAGTCTATTTAAGTCAGTGTACAAAATGCCAATGTTTTTATGTTGGCATGACAAATCGAACACTTAGGGAACGTATAAGGGAACACATCTATGCTATTAACAGGGAAAATGAGACTAATGCCTTGGCTAATCATGTATTACAAAATGATAGTACACATTCTTTTATGTTTATGGTAATTGAACACAAATCCATTACAGAAAGACTAGGAAACATACGTAATACAACAGAAAAGGCAGAAGTTAAATGGATTATTAAATTATCGGCAGATAGAGGTCATGGTCTCAATGACAAAGTTTCATTGAGACCTTTTCTTGTAGATAGACCCTTGAAACATTAGCCTTAGTGTATTTTGTATTACAATAGGCTCAGTGTATCTTATCATACTATAATTTTATCAAGTTTAATATTTATGATTTTCATATTATAATTGTTGTAATTTTTGCAATTTCTACAATTTTTGTAATCCTTGCTGTTTTTTCAATGAGTATTTTATATGTTTTTATTCATGTCCTTTATTTATATATATATGTTTTTATAAGAAGGATTTACTTTATATAAACACCAATAGTAATGCTTTTTATTTAAGAGTCTTGATAAATGTTTTGTGATAGGTTGATGTGGATGACTTAAATTAGTGAAATATGTTAGTAATTATAAAGTCTGATGAAGCATCCTGGCTGACGTGAAAGCGCTCACTTTTTTGAATAAATCTGTGCTACAGTGATATACTCTTGGTTGGCTTCGATTGTCTTGGTGTATCTACCTCTTGTGCTTTGGATTTTAACTACATTTGTTTTTGGGAGGAGATACTTTACCCTGGACTGTGTTTTTGACTTTGTAATGTAATGAAAAAAAAAAAAGCTTTGCAGATGCAAGAAGCTTAGCATTCTTCAAAGCTGTCATTATATTGTATTATTTTCAACCTTATTTAAAAAAACTTGCTTATAAGCTAAGCCAAAGTAATTAATCTACACAATCACCCTTGTAAAGGCAAGAGAAATTATCATCTTAGTTCAAAATATAATCAGCATACTTTTACACTCCCCCAACAGCCCATAGTCACAGCATTATATTAACTTAAACTTGCTTCTGTTCAGTCTTTCTCTGCTTATACTATAAAACATATATTTCTTATAACTAAAAATGGCACTAGTTTAATGTAATATCTTTAACACATACAATAATCATTGAAAAGACTTTCTCATATGTAAAATATCCTTGATTACACATTACAAAAAACTGCTTTACAGTATAACATGTAAATTATATCATGAAATGTTTTATATAAATACTAATAAGAAAAAAACTGTTTTACTTATGGCTACATCTTTTTTTCTTTTAGTGTCCTCCTAAACATTAAAGACATAATGCTTTAAAATCCTTCCACAAATTTAACAAAGTTAAAAAAGCCCAGTCTTTTGTCAGCCTCTTAATTGCAAAGCCATATTCTATAAATGTGATTTATTCTTTATAAGCTCACATTTCCTCTCTAATTTCAGTGTTGTTGGTCTTCTCCCTGATCATCTCTAAATCCCACCATTGGATTCTGGTTCAAGTCAAAGGCACACCTAATTCTTCTAGTCAGTTCCTGTGCTTTTTTCCCCTAGGGATTAGGAGCTACTTACACACTCGACTAATGTCTGTTAGGGTTTTAGTCCCATAGAGGATTACAGTAACTAACGTGGTATTGGTGAATGAGATTTATTGTCAGAAGAATGAGAAGCAGAGTCCTTTTCTGTTTACTGGTTCACATTTTTGGGTAAACTTTTTTATATCTGCCTTAGTCTGTTCTACATAAAAAATGTCTTTGATCCTCCAGTAAAACATATTCTGAAAACAGCTAGACAGAGAAACCTGAATCTCACACCTGCCTCTCGACATTCTCTGATTCTTGGGATAAATCTGCTTCTCATCTGCCTGGTGTACAGTGAATAATCATTTTTCACAAACACCCTGATGTTTCCAGTTTGTAATACTTTTCCCTTCTTCCACAGTTTTGTTAAGATCAACTCTTTCTGCTAGTAAGATTACATCTTTACTATTTGAGGTCTTGGATGTTTTCTCATGCAGAGGTTTGGAGCATATACATGATGTGACCTTTCAATCAATAATCCTGTTGTGGAATACCAGTCCAGTTGCTTATTTGTGTTCTCATAAAATGAATACAGTCTGCTCCTTCCACTTTATCTGGTACAACTAAAAATATAGGATGGCACAGTGGTGCAGCGGTTTGCATTGTCACCTCACAGCAAGAGGCTTTCTGGTTCAATTCTTGGCTGGGGTACCTTCTATGTGGAATCTGCATGTCCTCCCTGCATTCATGTGGGTTTCCTCTGGGTGCTCTGGTTTACTCCCACATTACAAATACATGTGTCTGGAACATTTCTCCCTAGGCCTCCACTGAAAATTGGCTCATTCTAAGTTGGACTCTCCTGGTAAACAAATGTTAACAAAATAAATCTCAGATTATATCTGCATGCTCTGTCTTCTAACTCTACTATGTTTTGAAGCAGATTGCATTGATAAGCCTCATACTCAGGAAAATATTTCTTCATTTGAACCTCTGATTTTTACAGTTTTATTAGTTTATCTGAATAGCTACTTAAAGCCTCTTGTATTTTTCCTCATTTTTGTTATTTGAGTTGATATATTCCTTCAACATTTCTTTTATTTTTAATCACCTCTGAGTGCATTTGATTTTTCTTTGTTTAAATTACTGGACATCATCTCTTGAACCAAAGCTGACATCTGAAATGCTTTTTGATGAACAGATGCAAGATCCTTCCTAGCCAGTATTTTCTCTTCACCTTTTCTGTTTGATTTTCTTTCAGGTTCTCCAAATTTCTTCTTTGCTGAAATCAAGGCAGTGTATGTACTAGCCAGTAACTGAATTTTAGCCATATAACAGATTCAATGTCTCTCTTCTTTCTCAGTTTCTGTTTTCACACTAGGAGAGCTGAAATTAAGCTGTTGCTCAGTAGGCAGCCATCTTGGAAGTCATGGTCAAACTTAAGCACTTAAATTGGTGCAATGTGGATCAAGAGTTTGAAAGTTCAGTGGAAGTAAATTTCATTCTTCAGGCACCATACACAGAATGCCTTCATAAACCATTGTAAAATATACTTATAATGTAGTAGAGTGAATGGATTGGTAAATGAGAACAAAAAACTGTAAGTTAAGATTTTAAATTTGAGAAGGGAGACAAGAATGTGATAGTGTCTAAGGTATACAACTTTGCAGAGTAATACGTTAGTGGCCATGTTAGTTTCTTGTGCAAAGAGTAAAAGAATTGAAGAGTGATACTGAAGACAGGATGATTGAACCACAAACTTCCATATTTTGTTTAGTGTGTCCTGAATCCTATAACAACCAATAAGGGATTTAGAAAAAAATCAGTATCCTAAGAGAAGAATAAACACATCTTCTCAATAGTGGATTTTAGTTGTTAACAGATGATACATTTTGTGACAGGTGGACAAAAAACAGATGTTAAATTTAGTGGCAGGTAGCCAAGAGACCTTTATGTTTAGTCAAGACCACTTTTATATGGGAAGAAAAAGTGAGTTGTTGATCAAGCTAGAAACTTAACTATTTAAATTACTGCAGTGAGTGTAGAGACCACCAATGATAAGGTGAATGGCTACATCTGAGAAACCTGTGACATGCATTTGGCTGTTTCAAAGCCTATGGTGTTTGTCTTTTTATTGTTTAGTAATAATTTTGAGATGATGAACAATGATGTAATAGCTTTCAGGTGAGTTCCAAGTGTGTAACTAATGTTAGTGGGTGAGAAATCAATATAACCACATCACTGGCAAAATGCACATGAGTAATATCAAGAAGTGTAATTCTGAAGGCATTAATGAAACAGAAAAAAAGCAGAATGCCTGATACAGGACCTTGAGGGATACCTAAGTTGGCCTGCTGGTCATGAGATGAAGAGATATCTTATGTAACTTGTAAAGACTGGTCAATGAGATGGCTGTGCATACATTTAAATGAGGTGGGTGACAATCTGTACTATGTTAGTTCCTATAAGAGTCTGGGATGCTGCACTGAATTAAATTGTTGCATCAGGTAAATGATAGCTGCCCTGATAAGCCAGACTGAAAAAAAACATTAAATCTGATTTCACTATGCTACAGAAGAAAGAGACATTATTTTCATCTTTCATACTATGAAGGGTGCACTATTAGTAGCTTTTTAGGCTTAAGTAAGATCTCAAAGAAGAGCAGTTTAAGATGAAAAAAACACCCTAAGGAAGATTGCAGACATACTTACAAAAGGAGCTGGTTCACATAAAACAGGGCTGCACAACCTTTTTTACTCAGGGGACATTTACCATTCTTCACAAGGTATGGAGGGGTTATATTGCCATGTCCAACATGTATCTCTCCATTTAAAACATTTGTTGCAGGACATAATCATGGCCACATAAAATGCTTTGATGAGATGGACTTTGGCCCTAGGGCCACCTGTTGGACACCCCTGACATAAAGCATAGCCTCAGTTTAGAATGCCTTAGCCACTAATGTAAGACAACAATACCCTTACAATTCTCCATTAGTACTGGATGGTATAAAGTAAAGTCCAGTTAAAAAAGGTTACGTGAAGTCACAATTTACAAGCATATTATCACTAATAAACAGATTATCTAGTTTCAGGAGAAAGAAGATTTATGCTCATTATGAAAGGCCTTCCTGTTATATATCTGAAATGCTGAAAATGACATTATACAACAAACCCCCATTAATATTCCTAAATGTGCACGCTGATTAGTCAGCATGCACATTGTAAATTAGACTTATACTAATGGAAAAAGGTCCGGTCGCCCGGACTTTTTCCATTAGTATAAGTCTTTTTATTACAGCAACAGAGAACGCAAGATCTCCGTTGCTGTTTAGATACTGTCTCGCTATGTTAAAGGAGTTTAACATAGCAAGAAACTTTGTAAAAAGTAACGGAGATCTTGTTTTCTCTGTTGCTTTCACCCACAGCTGTGATGTACTGCATACGCATATGCATGCGCAGTACAAAAGAACTGCCACAGAATAGCAGACAGCTGCGGAAGGGCAGCAAGGAGGCATTATACAATGCCATTATTTAAGAAAAGTAAGTATTTTTTTTCTTAAATAATACCATTATATAATACCAATAACCCACTTCTGGGTGTGGGTAATGCTGGATTTACCCACAGTTGTCTTTGTTTGGCCACTTGGGCTTCGTCCTCGTGACCAAACCACACCAACTGTGGGTAAATCCAGCATTACCCACACCCAGGCGTAGGGTTTTGCTATATTAATCAATTCAATTTCAGTATTCCCTGTCTATGCAACTAAATCTGAAATTGCATTATTTTAAGCAGAATGATAAGCTAAGACCACAGATGCTCCTCCTCTACTGCAGCTCTTAAATCCTGAAACTGAAAAAAAAAACATCTGACTGATATTTAGACCATGTTTCATTTCCAGAACTGATAGTTAAGAGTTATAAATATATTCCTGATGCTAGGCTAGGATTCTTTTTTTTTTTTTTTAATTTTAAACTTTTAACATTAATAAGCCCTTGCTTAACAGCATTAGCAGCATTTTCAGTCATTGTTAGTCAAACTTTTGAGACAACTACTTGATTCCAAACATACCTCTCAACTGTCCAGATTTTTCCTCATACTTTTGGTCAGTTCCTCATAAAATTTGTTTTTTTTTTTCTGGCCAATGTCTGAGGACTGAAGTCACAAAACAATGACTCACATTTCAGTTTCAGACTTTATATCCTTCAGAAAATGCATGCTAACACAAATCATGTTATTCTAGCAATTTTCTAAGTTTATAAGAGCAATATTTAAAAATATGGCACTATTTGGGGCCTTTACCCCCCCCCCCCCAATTATTTTAGGCTTTGTCCAGATTTCTTGTTCTAAGAGATTGACAGATATGATTCCAAAAAGGTTTTATGAACGTGAAGGGAAATGCTAAATAATCCAACAGCCTTAAAATGTGCATGGGATACCATTAGTGGTGAAGAAATCTGATATATTTTCCATTTCTTCTCAATGAGGCACACCATTACTTCCTGAATGAACACACCCAAAATACAGACAGTTCTCCAGGCTTCAGGTATTTGACCAGTAGAAAGACCAAGGATAAATAGGTTTGGTAGAGATTTGGTTAAGCGATGTTCTGTGCTAACTAAAGGACATAACTAGTATATTGTTAGGACACATTCAGTAGATACTTTAGATTTTAGAAACTGCTGATAGGACCATTTTGGAAGTAACTTTAGGTAGTGGTTTGGAATTTAAATATTTGTGTAACACAAGGGAGGCAAAGTTGTAACTAAATTTGAGAGCATATTAGCAACATTTTCAAGGTCAGAGTAGTTAGTGCCACTTGAGGTCAGCTCTATGCAATATTTGACATTACTTCTGGGTGTTTTATAACATATCTAAAAAAAAGCCTCATGATTATTGTTAAAAAGGTATAATATTCAGTTTGTAGTTGATTCTTGCCAGCTAGTTTGAAATCCTTTTTGTAATGGAAAAATTTGAACTAACTCATAAAGGCAATATTTATTTTATTTTATTATACAGTTGGCTTATTATGCAGTTCCTCTATTTTTGAATTTACCACTAATCTTCTTCTTCTTCTTTCAGCTGCTCCCATTAGGGGTCACCACAGCGGATCATCTGTTTCCATTTCTTCCTGTCCTCTGCATCTTGCTCTGTCACACCAACCACCTGCATGTCCTCTCTCACCACATCCATAAACCTTATCTTAGGCCTTCCTCTTTTCCTGTTACCTGGTAGTTTCATCCTTAGCAACTTTTTCCCAATATACTCTGCATCCCTCCTCGGCACATGTCCATACCAACTTAATCTTGCCTGTCTGGCTTTGTCTCCATACCTTCCAACCTGGGCTGACCCTTTAATATACTTATTCCTAATCCTGTCTACCCTCATCACACCCAGTGCAAACCTTAACATCTTTAACTCTGCCACGTCCAGCTCTGACTCTTGCCTTTTTGTCAATGCCACTGTCTCCAACCCATATAACATAGTTGGTCTCATTACCCTCTTGTCTACCCTCATCACACCCAGTGCAAATCTTAACATCTTTAACTCTGCCACGTCCAGCTCTGACTCTTGCCTTTTTGTCAATGCCACTGTCTCCAACCCATAAAACATAGTTGGTCTCATTACCCTCTTGTAGACCTTCCCTTTCACTCTTACTGGTACTCTGTCACAAATCACTCCTGACACTCTTCTCCACCCACTCCATCCTGCCTGAACTCTCTTCTTCACCTCTCTTCCACACTCACCATTACTCTTAACTGTTGACTCCAAGTATTTAAACTCATCCACCTTCACCACCTCTACTCCCTGCATCCTCACCATTCCTCTATCTTCCCTCTCATTCACACACATATATTCTGTCTTAGTCCTGCTGACCTTCATTCCTCTTCTCTCTAAAGCATATCTCCACCTCTCCAGGGTCTCCTCCACCTGTTCCCTACTCTCACTACAGATCACAATGTCATCTACAAACATCATAGTCCACGGGGACTCCTGTCTGATCTCGTCTGTCAACCTGTCCATCATCTTTGCAAATAAGAAAGGGCTCAGAGCTGATCCTTGATGTAATCCCACCTCCACCTTAAACACATCCTTCACTCCCACCAAAGACTGAAAAAGCTGTCATACTACTCTCGTACATATCCTGTACCACTCTTACATACTTCTCTAACACTCCCGACTTCCTCATACAATACCACAACTCCTCTCTAGGCACTCTGTCATATGCTTTCTTTAAGTCCACAAAGATACAATGCAACTCCTACTGACTTTCTCTGTACTTCTCCATCAATACTCTCAGAGCAGACATCGCATCTGTAGTGCTCTTTCCTGGCATGAAACCATACTGCTGATCACTAATCATCACCTCCATTCTTAACCTAGCTTCCAACAGTCTTTCCCATAACTTCATGCTGTGACTGATTAGTTTAATCTTTCTGTAGTTACTACAGCTCTTCATATCACCCTTATTCTTAAAAATTGGTACCAAAACACTTTTTCTCCATTCCTCAGGCATCCTCTTACTTCCCAAAATTTCATTAAACAATCTAGTTAAAAACTCCACTGCCATTTCACCTAAACACCTAATATATATATATATATATATATATATATATATATATATATATATATATATCAAATGTATTTATTTATTGACATTTGATTACCAGAAAGTCTGTGTAGGTCCCCATTTTCAGTGGATAACAATGGACGAAAGCTCTAAAGTATTACAAAACATTTTAAGAACAATCATTTTGTACAATCTTCAAAAATAAACAAAACATCTATAGTTCAAAAAGTTATGCCAAACTAGACATCAAGTGAAAACATTGGTTAAGAATAGATACAACTTATATGACAATGTTTAAGATTTAGAAAATTTTACCTGGCTTATAGAAGAATTAAAGGTTAGTTATTGTAATGCAAACAGAAATTGCAATATGAATTGAGAGTAAAACCAGGGTTATGGCATATATAGAAAGAGAGTCAGTAGAGAGAAACTGATTGAAGTAAGGAAGTGAGTGAAGAAGGGGGAGTGAGGAGATAGTATTAATAGGTGCTTGTTCATGTTTAGGGATATAGTTTGACCTGGGGTTGAGCAAGAACAGAGTCAGATTTTGGCTAGGAAGCCTTTCAGAATGGTTTTAAAAGACTGAAGTGAGGGTACTGACCTGATGGATACATGTAAGGAGTTTGAGGCCTTAGCAGCATGGTATGAGTACAAATCATGCCCAGCATACTTGATAGATTTGTGGATAGAGAGGAGTCTTTGGTCATTGGATCATAATGATGGATTGGGAACATAGATGTATAAAATGGCATTTAGTTCTGGACAAGCAGATGGATGCTGGGTAATAGGTTCATAAGTTCATAGGTAGGTACCAGGCTATTGGCCCTAGGGCCTATACAAGCCTAGCCAAAAATGTACCCTGGCTTTCGCCACCCAAGAAAATTATTTTCCTGTGCCCCTCTCAAGCAGAACCACAGAAGTGACCCCAGGGTGAATTTCCTATTACCCATCCAATCATCAAGATTTTTCTTGAAGAGTGCTAATGAGGAGCTCTGTTTGACATAGATAGGTAGTCTGTTCCAGAGTATGGGAAGTCTCTGGGACAGGAATCTATCCCTCCAGCATGTTCTGTTTATAATGGTGATAAGGTTTAGGTCCCTAGAGCGTGTAGCTTGGAGGGATTGGGATTTCTTTAAGTGGAGCATGTCCAACAGCTCTGGGTTTGACATAGCTTTGTATGTTAGGCACTGATCGCCTCTGAGTAGGTGATATGTGATGGAGTAAAGCTGGAGTTTTTTGAGACGGTCTGCATAGGGCATCTGTTTGAGGCCAGTAATCCTCTTTGTGAGGTATTTTTGCGGCCTTTCCAGTTGTTGTAGATGTCTTGTGAGGTACATACCAAAAGGGGCGTTGTACTCTATAATGGGTCTAATGAGTCATGAGCAGAGGGGAACAATGACCTCTTTTTTTCTGGATGAGAATCCTTTTGTGATGAGGTGTGCCACGCAGAAGGATTTCCTGACCACTTTGGCGATGTGATTATCAAAGGAGAGACTACTGTCCACCTATGTCCCAAGGTCTCTTATCACACTTTCGGTGTTAAGTAGACTACCGCCTATGTGGTAGTTCATGGGTACAGAATTTTTACCAAAGGGGATGACAATGCACTTTTTGGCATTGAGCTTGAGACCATGTCTTTGACACCAGGCATCTGTCTCACTGAGGCCCTTTTATAGGATGTCCACATCATTAGGAGTTTCAATTATGGCTCCTAGTTTGCAGTCATCTGCGAATTTAGTTAGCCAAAGACCTTCTGTGTTAGCCTGTACTTCAGAGAAGTAGATACCAAACAGGAGAGGACCCAGGACTGAACCCTGTGGTACTCCACTTGTCACTGGTCTGAAGTCTGATTTGGAGTCTGCTACTTTCACAGTGTGGGTTCTTTCAGTAAGCCAGTTGGCAACCCATCTTGTGACATAGGGATTTATACCTAGTTTAGTGAGTTTATCTATAATTCCAGAGTGGGGGATGGTGTCGAACGCCTTGGCGAGATCTAGATAGGCTGTGTGAACCACCCTACCCTCATCTATGGCTTTGGTGACTACTTCAAAGACGTCTATCAGGTTTAGGAGACATGATCTGCCTTTTACAAACCCAAACTGTGTGGGGTCCAGGGTTTGGAGATCTCCAATGTCTTTGTTTATGAGATCCATGATGATACGTTCCATGGCCTTGCAGACAAGGCTTGTCAGGCTAATAGGGCGGTAGTTCCTGGGGTCAGTTGTGGCCCCCCCCCCTTGTGGAGTGGGATAACTGTCGCGGTGCGCCATTCAATGGGCACAAAGCCTGAGGTGAGGCTATGATTGAACATGGTACTTAGGTGGGGTGCCAGTTCATTCTGTAGTTCATGTAGAAGGCAGCCTGGGATGTTGTCAGGTCCCATGGATGCTGTGTTCTTGGCTTTGGAGAGTGACATTTTTACCTGTGCAGCCGTGATTACAGGAACTTTACATTTTTCCAGTATAAAGATGGGCCCTTTAGCGGGTGAGAGGGGGGTAAAGTTAGCACTGAACCTATCTGCCAGGATGTTGGCAATATCAGTTGGTTCTGTATATTTAGTGTCATTGTGCTGTAACTCAGAGCATATCTGAGTGTTGCCATTGAGATTTTTGACATAGATATAGAATGCTTTGTGATTGTCTTTAGAATCAGTGGCAATTTTGTTTTCATAACTAGCTTTGGAGGATTTTATGAGGGGTCTCAGCTTCTTACTGTGGCTGACCAGGGAGTTCCTCCAATCGTGGGATTTTACTCTTTTTTGCAACAGTTTCTTTCTTCTGTTGTAGAGTTTGTTTATGGCAGAAGACCACCAAATTGGCTTCCTTTTTTTGGAGGATGGCATCTTGGTTCTGTTAGGGATAGCACAATCCATGTACTCGTTTAAGTGCTTATAAAGTGCATTTGTGTAGGATTCAGCAGTCGTACCTCTATTGTCCATCTGCATGGGTGTCATGAAGTTTGCCACTTCTGTCTTAAGAAGCGTGAAGTTGGCTTTGGAGAAATTTTTTACGGTTGTTTTCCTAATGGGGGGTGGGAGCGGGATGTGGATGTCTAGGGTGATTAGCTTGTGGTCGGATCTGACCAATGAGGAGATAACCTCTGGTGTGGAACACCGGTCACCCATGTTGGTGATGACCAGGTCTAGGATATTGCTGCCTCTGGTGGGGGTGTGGATAAGTTGATCCAAAGCGTTGGAATTGATGATTTCCAGAAAATGTTGAGCAAAAGAGTTGGTACACGAGTAGTTTTCCCAGTTAATGGTAGGGTAGTTGAAATCACCCATTATTAGAGTGTTGGGTTGTACCTTAATATTTTCCAGTGTATCTAGGTGGTAAGAAGCTGTGTATATGTTAGCTGATGGGGTAGCTCCAATCAATTTAGGCTTTTTACTGCTACACAGTGGTGTGTTCTGAAAGGGATATTTGCTGCAAATGTAACCAGTACTAAGGCAGTGTTCAAGTTTTGATTTTTATGATGCCTGTACGTTAGTAAGGATGGGAGCACCATAAAGTAGTGAAGGGGAAGAGGTCAATAGTGGCATGTGTAATTTTAGCAGTGCTAGTGAGAAAGGTTTTGACTCTCTAAAGCATCCCTAGTTTTTGGTGATTTTGTTATGGACTTTTGTATATGCAGGTCAAAATTTTATCATACAATATCTTCCCTAATAATTTGTTATGGAAAGTTACTTCCATGGTTTTATTATTAAGAGAGAGGATTTTAAATTTTATTTTTTTCATGAAAGAGGGATTGTTGGAAAAAAGATTTTTTTTTCTTTTTTAGGGGGTCTCAGCATGAGTTGTAAATTACAAAGCCATGTTTCAGTGTCTGTTAAACTTCCTGAGTAATTTTTTTGAGATGTGTTATGTTGTCAGATGTGCAGATGAGTGTGGAGTCATCTACGTACTGTATTCCAAAGGCCTGTTGTGTTGATGTGTGGAGGGTGCTCTGTAGCACTGTAGTGCGACCCTGGAGTTAGAATATATTGTTAGGGGGGTTGGGGGGGGGCATAGCCCCCACCTAGTTTGAGTAGATAGTCTGTGCTTTGATTTGATATTGTTCAGTAAAACTGATTTTTGTGGGAGGCTATGCTCCCCCCCACACCCCCGCAACAATATATTCTAACTCCAGGATTGCACTACATTGGGGAACAGGGCATATACCTTTTACTTGCCTTACAGTGCTCTACAGACTGCCAGTGCTACTTTTCAGTCAAATAGATTTTAGGTCAAATGAGTTTTTGGTCAAATGAACTTTAGGTCATTTGGTCTCATTCAAATGGGTTTAGGTCAAATGAACTTTCAGTCAAATGCAGTGAACCCATATATGGATTCACTTCATAACATTGAAATATCAAAATACTGAAACTCAAAACACAAACCAAAATACTGAAAGCTCAAAATACTGAATACTCAAAATACTGAAACTCAAAATACTGAAAACACATATGCGTAAACTCAGCTTAAACAACATAATCATAAATTTCTACCAATATATGCTTTCACCCCTGCTAATTAAATATATCAACTCCAAGATTGCATATAGTGTAGTTAAGTGCAATCTTGGAGTAGATATATATAATTAGCAGGGGGTGAGGGGGGTGCAGGGGAGCTTGCCCCCCCTGCATATATTTGGTAGAAATTGCTATGATTTATGTTGTTTAAGCTGAGTTTACGCATAATATGTGTTTTCAGTATTTTGAGTATTCAGTATTTTGAGCTTTCAGTATTTTGGTCTTCAGTATTATGAAGTTTTGTCATTTTCAGTATTATGAAGTTTCAGTGTTATGAAGTGAATCCATATATGTATGTATATATATATATATATATATATATATATATATATATATATATATATATATGTATATATAGGAGGTGCTCATGGGGGTCTGAATTTCATTATGTCATCAGACAGTGATAAAATATTAACCTTACAAAAATGCATGAATACAGGGGTAGTTAGTAGAGGGCATGGTTTTAGCTCTTACAGAGAATGTAAAATCCTAGTAGTTAGATGGAAATTGTACTTTAGGTGAGAAACACATTGTGGTAATATGATGTTTGTGAGAGAAAGGTTAATGGAATTTGAACGTCTAGAAGGACAGAGAATGATTTGGTCTAGGGATTGGGCATTAACAAAATTTGGGAATCCCTACACATAATTAGTGTTTGCAGTGTATCTTTCCAGGTAATGGACAGGTAGCTGAAATCCCATAAGATAACTGTATTTGGCTTAATAGCTAGATTCTGTAGCTGGTTTAGATAGGTATCATAGCTGTCTTCCCATTCCCACTGCAGTTCAAGATTAATAACTGTGAGCCATGGAATTATGAAAACAAAAACAATGAAAATGCATGAGATGTCAAACATTACTGTTCTCCTTTAAAGCTGTTTTTGCTGGAGGGAAGCTCACTTGCATCTTCCCCCAAACCCACTACTTATGTGTAGTAACTCTTAAGACTGCTGTACCTTGAAGAAAAAAAGAATCTTCCTAGAAACCGTAATCACACACTTATGCCTGCATTCACTCATTTAGCTTCACTATTCTGGGATTCACACTAACAGATCTTGGAATAACACAGAATTATCATGGTGGCTGGCAGGGGCATAGATCAGATTCTGTAATTGGCTATTATATGGTAAAGGGACTTCTTTGTAGGCAGTACAATTTCTAAGAGTTCAAGGTCAGTGCTGTGCTGAAACTGAAAAGGGGTGCTGGGATTTTGGATGAATGCAGATACAGTTTTGCCATTGCCAGAAGTTCTTGAATGACCCATGGATAATGAAGTGTTTTCTTTACAATGAAAGCAAATTTCAGTATCTGTATATGTGTGTGTGTGTGTGTGTGTGTGTGTGTGTGTGTGTGTGTGTGTGTGTGTGTGAGAGTTAGAAAGGTCTCGAGATCGGATCATTTTTGTTAAAACTACTAATGTCGAGCAGTACCAAACTGATATAGGCTAGATTAGGACAATGGGAGATAGAGGAGACTACCATTGCCAAAAAAGGCATTTAGGGGGTAGAAAATGCTTTACTAATTATGTGGAAGCCTTACAGAGAGATGCTGATGATGATTACACAGAGAACTGTACGTCATCACTGGCAAAGCAGGCAACTGTCGCCAATGCTGATACTATTTAATGAGGCAATTATTGAAGTCAATTAGTTTTGCACTGGGGCATCAGTACTACTCTGATATTTCTTGAAGAAGATTTTAAAAGACTGAATTAAGACTGGAAGCAGTTCTAAATAGAAAAAAAGCATTAGTTTTCTATATGCAGCAAGACTCAACGTTTTCAAAGTATGCAAGCAATTCAGATATACTGGACATGTAACTCTGAGGTATCCAGTAATGTACAGTAATGATACCGGGCTCTGGACAAAAGACAAGATGTTGCGTCTACCAAATGACATCCTAGTTATTTTTCAGTTTCTTGATCCCCATCTTCTTTTCAGTCTGTCTCTCCCTCAATCACCTCTATACATTTTTAGCATAAATCCTTAAATCAGCATCAAGAGTTTACCTTTAGTATTCATAGGAATGTATGATAACAAAAGTATCTTGCCATAATTTGAAACCATTAGGCAGTAAAATGGAAACTCTGATCCCTAAGGGCTTATGAGCACACTACTCTGCTTGGATAATACAATCACAAATCAGTTCTATGAATTCATGAGGTAGCAGCTCTATTTATTTCCTGACTCAGTGTCAGACTGAAGTATAAAACAGTAAACAGACAGAAAAATGAATGAACAAACTCCAGAAGTCAAATGGTATATCCTTGTCCTAAGAAAAGAGAGTATATACAATGAAAACAGATAGAACAGAAGCAGTTCATGCGATACAGTTGGCCTGAAAACTAAAGATTTGAATCAGTTCAGCATAGTTTGTATGGAGAGTTATCATGGCAAAAGGCATCCACAGTTCTTTGCAGTGCTGCCAGTTGACACAGCTTTCTTTGCTGTTATAGAGGAGCTGTACCCTACAAAGCCTTAATTACACAAGGTAATAATCATTAACAAAGTCCTAGTGTGTAAACCACAAGTAGGAAAGGGCTGTATGAAGAGGAAGACAACAGTTAAGAACCCAGTTAAGAGTGAGCTGCAGGTTATGTATGAATTTTGGTCTTCTCAGTGATGATTGAATACATGAAGACCATTTAGTTGGGACTGAGTGACAGAACAGAGCTGTATCATCAACAATTTTAACCCTTATTTTTATAGGATGCCAAGCTGACCCAACCACTCATGCAGGCTACTATGTCAACTGAACCCATCTATGTATTACATCTTAGACTGCCAAGAGTATTACAGTTCATGAAAAGATATAATAAATATAAAACATAAAGTTTCACAGATGTGCCACAGAGGCAGCCACTGTTGACTGAACAGTCTTGGGCTCATACATCATCAGACAAACAGTAGATTCCTATTATGTGCACATAGAAGGCATCAAGAGGTGCAAATAGCTATAGTAACTACTGCAGTCAAGAAGGCAGATACTAGAAGCTGGAAATCTCTAGAACCACCCACCCTTGAGGGCCTCATGACCCTCATGGAAAAGATTCTTTAGAATGGAAGAGTCCTTGGCAGACCCTCTTCAGAGAGAAAAATGTGTTCATAAAGGTTGCCTTGACTTTGATATTCCAATTTTACAGAAGCAATTTGATCCCCCAGGGAGATTGGTGTTCACACTGGGATCCTGGAAGTCTGAACTATTGCCCTCAAGATAGATCTGTGAATACACTTGGGAATTTTTTTTAATTTATTGATTTAATCATTATTCTTATATTCTTTTGTGTGTGCATGTGTGTGTGTGTGTGTGTGTGTGTGTGTGTGTGTGTGTGTGTGTGTGTGTGTGTGTGCATGTGTGTGCATGTGTGTGTGTGTGTGTGTGTGTGTGTGTGTGTGTGTGTGTGTGTGTGTGTGTGTGTGTGTATATATATGTATATATATATATATATATATATATATATGTGTGTGTGTGTATGCATATATATATATATATATATATATATATATATATATATATATATATATATATATGGGTCTACTTCAGAAGACTGAAAAACCAAAAGACTGAATCCCAAAAGAATGAAAATTTAAAATACTGAACACATTTTTAATGCATGGGACATGACCCTCTGCACCCCTCATGTGGGGGCAAGCCTCCCACACCAGTGGCGGCTGGTGACTTCAGATCAATATGGGGGGGGGGGGCTGCAGGAGACAGCTGAATGGGTGGGGTTAATTGGAAGGGGTGTGGCCAACTAGAAAGGAGAGGAGCTATGCTCAAAATCACAAAAACTGTAACTTTAATTAAATACACTGCCCTGGGTGCCAAACCATCATTATGAGAGTCTAATCAAGACAAAATGAAGTGTAGAAGAAAAGAAATATTTCAATGCATTGGCTGCATGACAGCTTATTTAATATCTAGATGGAAACAAAAAGGTTGTGAGGTATGAAAAAATAAATCACTTTTTAAATACATTACTGGAATGCTAAAGTATAAGAAAAACAAGCAGCACTCAACTCAAACCACTTCTCCTTGTACTCCAGTTCTAATTATAATTTATATTTAGCGTTATAAAAAGTACCAAGTAACATGATGAAAGTAGCAATCTCTGTGATACCCTCACTTGTAAAAAATGTTTGTTATCCAAAAAAGACCTGCTGCCTGATAACAACTATCTACTTGTTTCATGGGGAAAACATGATCAAAGTAAAAAATGAAAAGCAAACAAGAAACAAGCTCGAGATACATTGCTTAAAGCATTACTGCACAGGTTATGGACCACACATGATAGATTGGCATTCTGTTTAGTTTACAGGTAAAGCCTGCAAAGATGACTGCAAGTCTCCTACAAATGTAATGAGCTTCTTAAAATAATGTAATCCTGTCCTTTATTACAAATACTGTCATATGCATTTCAATACCCAAGGCTTATATGTTATCTAGTTATGTAAGTATTCTCTGCATGGCAACAACAAAAAGGCTTTCAATATTGGCAGTTTTTTAACAGTATGCTTATTAAAGCTTACTTGCATCTTACAATCTCAGACAAGGTTACCTGATGATCATTAAGGCACTGCTGCTTAAACACAGAGCAACTGGCACTGTCTGAATAATTATAAGCATAAATCAACAGTATAAAAATATGACAGAAACCAGAACATTCTGCAAAATTAAGGACAGGTGAAAAGCCACTGTAGTACTTGTGTCTACCTTGGATGGGGAATACTCTGCACATTTACACTGCATAACTGCTCCTTGCCTTGCTTAGACACATCCAGAGTCACTACATGGGGGAGTGGGGTGCAACAAGTATGTCACAATTTGAAATATCTCTGGATGACTGTGATGGCCCTGACACATTTGTCATATCTCTCAACCTCAGAGCAAGACATCTGGACAAAGCCATACATTGAAGTGGGACAAAGGCCCAAAAATAAGGACAATTTTTAAATATTGCTCTTATAAACTTAGAAAGACAATAGAATAGTAGGTCTTGCATTAGTATTAATTTTCTGAAGGGTATAAAATCTGAAACTCAAATGTCTGTCATTATTTTTTAACTTCAGTCTTTTATGATTTGCTACTAATTTGCCAAAAAACACAATTTTATGAAAAATGGACCAAAAATGTGATGCAAAAATATAAAATAGCCACACAATACATCTGGGAACCTATCAAAGAAGGGACACATGTTTAATATTAGTACTGCTAACTTGAGCAGCTGACAAAATAAAAGAATCTACATGCATTTCTGAAATAAAAGTAATCTATAAATCTGAGTATTACAGATATTTAGTAATTATAAACCCTCCACGTTTTCTTCCAAAATTGCCATTTTGCGGAGGGATTATTAGGGGAAGAGCAACATTTTATGCCAAAATCGGGGACAGTTGAGAGGTTTGGATATGCCTAATTCTATAAAGCAATTTATTTGCACATACTTCTCAACCTGTTAATGCAGAAAATCTGGACAAGGCCAAATATTTTGAGGGAACATGTAAACAGTACTAAAAATTGCTCTTGTATAAACTGAGACAGTTGATAGAATATAACAGGTC
Source organism: Protopterus annectens (assembly GCF_019279795.1). Classification (NCBI taxonomy): domain Eukaryota; kingdom Metazoa; phylum Chordata; order Ceratodontiformes; family Protopteridae; genus Protopterus; species Protopterus annectens. Next base: position 752,987,326 of record NC_056725.1, on the reverse strand, counting down.
TTGCTTTAGCATGTATTTTTCTGAAGGTTATGAAGTCTGAAACTCAGTGTCTGTCATTATTTAGTGACTTAATTCTTAAATGATTTGCTAGAAAACCACAAATTTTATGAGGAACAAACCAAAAATAAGAAGCAAAAATCTATTCATTCTGTGAAAATCTGGACAGTTGAGAGGTATAGTCCAGCCGGGGCTGTCTTTGAGTTTGCCACCTTTCCCCCTCACAAAATCATGGTCGAATGGAGCCTCCCCCTGCAGCCATTCCAATGAACCATTACTTGGCTATTTCACCCCATTTACCATAAACACTAATGTGCATACTGCTTTACTTCTACAATGATCTGGACTTCATTTAACAGTTTTATTTTGCATTTTACAGCACAAACACTAAGACATCTGCTAAACAAAGCAATGCAGTCTCACAATGAAAACAGACTTAGCATTAAAACTGCTCTGCCCTTGAAACCCACATTCATTGAAATAGCATTGAAACCCACATTCAAAGAAAATACATTTTGCCAGTGGCAGATAAAGATTAACTTTGGGCTGCTTTCAAATCATAGACCCCTTGCACACAAAACATACATGTGCTCTTTGATACACCTTCCTGATTGTATTAAATTATATTCTTTGTACAATACAGCACAGTTGTTAGAGGGCGTTTTAAATGTATTGTTTTGAACATTTTTCCAGTAAACAATGAAACAAAATGCACGCACCAATAATGTCAAAACTGCCCAATTCAGAACATTTCCACCATAAAAGTCTACTCAAACTTCTACAGTCTATCAGAATCAGTAAATATGCACAATCTCTGAAGAAGTAAAAGTCATCTAAATAATTCCACATTAAAGAAATCTGTAACTAATGAAGAGGTTGTTGGTAGCAAACCACTTTATATTTCATTGTTTCATCTACAAATAAAGTGCCTGTTGCCCTTGAGGAATAAACTGCCAGTGTTGCATTAAAAAAATGATACGCTAGTAATATTGCAATAGGGACTGGATGGCAAACTGATAACAGGTTTATAGTTACTAGGTATCTTCGTCAAAAAGGACTGCAACATCCACCCCCCTTACAACACAGTACCAGCAATGCATCTACTTACTGTGGGAGCTAAACCCACAGCCTTCTGCATCAAAAGCAGGTATACTACCTGTTGTGCTATTAACAAAACAAACAGATTTAGCATAAGCAGCACTAAACTTTTGTTCCCCTGCAGCTCTCAACTTCTTGTAAAATCTACTTGACACTCAGCTGTATCTCTGAACTCTGCAGCACAAGAAATCTGGAAAAAGACAAAATTTATTGGGGGGGGGGACAAAAGCCCAAAAACCAGGGACACATTTTAAACATTGCTTGTATAATGTTGGAAAGTTGATAGAATAAAATGCTGTGTTATCACCATACATTTCACTACCAAGTATTGAAACCAGGACCCTGTGTAAAACAGTCAGAGCAACATACCACTATGCCAAATCAGCTGTTTTGTGAAAGAGAGGAAGACTGAAACTTAAATGGCTACCATTTAGTGAATTCAGTTCTCACCATAGCTGTCAACCTCTTAGCACAAAACACCTGAACAAAGCCAATAATGGGGGAATACAGCCCCCAAACATATTCAGTGAATTCAGTTCTCACCATAGCTCTCAACCTTGGCACAAAAAACCTGGACAAAGCCAATAATGGGGGAATGCAGTCCCAAAAATAGGGACAAATTTCAAATACCCATATTATAAACTTAGAAAATTGCTAGAATAGAAGGTTATGTGTTACTATGTACTTTATGAAGAATACGAAGTCTGAAATTCAAATGCGTTATTTTTACTTATTTAACATTTGTTAACCAGGAAAGTCTGACTTGGAACAAAAGCCAATTTTCAGCAGAGGCCCAGGGAGAAACACACCAGACATATGTCTTTGTAAGATGGGAGAACATGCAGACTCCACCCAAACAGCACCCCATCCAGGTGTCAAACCAGAGAACCTATTGCTATCAGGCAACAATGCTATCAGCGCACCACTACATTACTGAATGTATAAGGTAACAAAAATACAGAAACCACAAATTTTATGAGGAACAGAACAGAACAAATATGAGGCAAAAATCTGCATGTTTTTTATAAAAGGTGGTGGGTAGGGAATTCAGGCCCTTGCCACCTGCAACCAAGGTACAGGACTCAAGCCTGAGGTATTCTCTAGCCACCAGTATACGTACATTTTCTTCTACAGCTGGGGTCTTTCTTCTTTCTTTTACAGCTGGGTGGGGGGGGGCTGCAGTCCAATAGCACAGACTGCCCCTGTCCCACACCCTCTGCTAACTATATATACCAACTCCAAGATTGCATACATTTTGAATTTTCAGTCTTTTGGGATTCAGTTTTCTGAAGTAGACCTATATATATATATATATATATATATATATATATATATATATATATATATATATATATATGGGTCTACTATGGTTGATTGAAAACTCACTTGACTGAAAATGAAATTACTCAGACCACTTCACTGAAAGCTCACTTCACTGAAAACTCATTTCTTTGAAACTCATTTCATTGAAAGTTATAAATAGCCTTTTCCCCACTGTAGTGCAATACTGGAGTTAGTATATAAAGTAAGGGGGGTGTGGGGGCCACAGCCCCCCACATTGGGGTGTGTGGGGAGGCGTAGCCCCCTACATATTATAAACATTTTAAACTATACACAGTGATACTTACAAGTGCAATAAATAACTGTTTCCAAAAGAGAATATATAACCAAGATATGTGGGGGGCTGTGCCCCCCACACCCCCCTTACTTTATATACTAACTCCAGGGTCGCACTACAGTGGGCAAAAGGTCATTTATAACTTTCAACAAAATGAATTTCAGTCAAGTGAGTTTTCATTGACGTGAGCTTTCAGTTAAGTGGTCCTAGTAATTTCATTTTCAATCAAGTGAGTTTTCAATCAACAGTAGTAGACCCATATACATATATATATATATATATATATATATATATATATACATATATATATATATATATATATATATATATATATATATGTATGTTAGAGTGTGCTCAGCAATATACTAAGATTGAAAGTAACTTTGCTATAAATATGCAACCTAAATAAGGAATAAGATGAAGCTTGCTTAAATGTAGAAATAGAGTTTGGCAATATGTGATTAGCATCCATACTAAATGACTGTGGCTTAAGGAACTTGCTTATGAGTGTATTACACACACATCAAGAAAGCTGACTTCTTACAGACTTGGCAAGAATGTAAAAAAAAAACAGCATATATCAGAAAAAAACTAATCTGCTTTCTTTAACAGGACATGTGTTTATCCACAAGGCGTTTTCTTGAAAAATATGCTTTTCTAAGAAAGTTTAAAAATATGCTTTTCTAAGAAAGTTTATCCACAAGGCGTTTCCTTAAAAATATGCTTTTCTGCACTTATCAGCATTTGCACAAGAACAGATGTGTCAGCATTTGCGTCATCAAGGCAGTATCTTTCCAAAACTAAGAGGGTGTGTGTTTAACTAAAAATGTATATAAAGTCTGTATTAAATCCAGTTATGTTAGGGGTATTGGTAGGGACACATTTGTCCTGAGGTAAATGTTATATCCCTCACATCATCTGTACTATATGACAAGTAAAGTAGAACAGTTTCTGAAGCTGTAACAGAAGTATGTGTGGTTTATTATAAAAGTTATTGGTTACTGCTCTTAAAGCAGGTGCCGCAAAGTATATTCTCTCACCAGTGTATATTCTGCAAGTTTCTGTATGCAACAGACTGTGAATGCAACTATAACCAGACTTTGATTTCAGCAGAATTCAGCGAGCAAGACTGAGTGTCTTTAAGACTTTGAATCCATCAAAGTAAGCATCAGAGTAACAGCACAGTGCTTTAGCACCTTAAAATTAATTTTTCAATGGCAAGCTAACCTGCATTCGAACACAGAGGGAGTAGTAAGCCCTGCAGAGGGTTATTTCAGTCAAATTGCAGTAACTAACAATTGTACGCATGTCTGAATCTTAAACAGAAATACTCCAGTTTATGCAGCTTGTAGCAGTGCAGTTTTTCAGACGTCTGATTGAGCCTGAAGTCCAGAAAAGTCACAGTGCCATAAATTCTCCAAGAAAAGGTGGATATCTACTTTCACAGCAGTCCACTGCCTGTTGTGCTTCACCAGCTTCTTGAGTGACTTTGAAAATTTTCCAGCCATTTGCAATAACAGCCTAATCACCTGTTTTCTTGCTCACTGGTAAGACTTTTTTCTATGTCACATTTTTATTATGGATGCTGTTAGACAGAATTCCAGCAAATGTAAGTTAAGTTTTACTCTTAATGTAACAGAACAACCAGATAAAATATGGAATAAATTGCAATGTTGGTATACACAACACATTAGTAAATGCAAAACCTTATTAGAGCAGGTTGATAGTAAGGCATTATGCAAATGTATTACAATATTTGTGGTATCTCAAAGAAAACCATGTGGGGTATGACAAATGTTTATTGTGTGATTCAGATGTTAAACAGTTACAGTCACCACATGTGAAAGGTTAATCTCAGAGTTGCAACAGGAGTCAAATCAGTTACTGACAGGACCTCTAATATATTTTCTTACAAAAGAATGTAATAAACTTCTAAGAGACAGACACAATGAGTTCAGGAAGTTTAAACAAGTTATACAAACATTTTTCCAAAAGTGCATAGGAGTTTTAAATTCAGCAGAACAGGTTACTAAAGAATGTCAGAAAGACCATGCAACATTGCAGGAAACTCTTCAACAGCAGTTGCAAGATGAAGAAAATAGATTAGCTGAACTAACAAGAACTGACTTCCTACATACATTAGGAAAGAGCAGGAAACTACAGCTGATCTGTACAAAAGATATATATTTCATAATATGTTTGTGTTTTGAATATGGTTAAGCATACATGGTAGGATGGTAAAATACAAATCATTCTCAAATGTTTAAAACTTCCATTCAATTAAAGCAAGATATTTATCAGTACTACAGTAAAGTAGAGCATATGACTGCCATTCTCATAGCATAGTCAAAAGGTAAACAAAACAGTTCTAGTGTACAAAAATTAAATAAAAATAGTTAATAAGAGTAAAGATTTACAGTCACAACTATGACATGCTTGTATAAAGATTTAAAGTCACAAGACTGACATGCATGTGTCTTCTTTTTATACAATGCACAAGAATAACAGGCAGACAACAGCAAATATAAATAATGTAAATATAAACATGTGTTTGTTAAGCTAATATCTATTTATTTTTTATATTTTTCTTTATAATTGTATAGTAACACCACACCAAAGAGTTAAAGTTCTGAATTTTAAAAAGAAATAAAATCACGGATGGAATTAGTCAAACAGTCTTTGTAAAATGAATGGCAGAGCAGTTAAATAAATAAAAAAATACTGAAATCAAAAGTAAAAAATATGTAAGCTAATTGTAAAATAATGTTCAGTTATGTAGTATAAATGCATAGTTATGCAAATCACAAATATAATACTAAATGTTTTATAACTGCATTTTACTAACAGATGATTAAAGGAAAAATGCTAAAAGGGTTAACTGAAATGTGAGCTCAGACCTTCCTACACTGGATGAATAGTTACAGGAAATGTTGGAAAGATAAGATAAGAAACAAGACTGATTGCCAAACAAGTAGTTTGAGTTTTTTCTAAAAAAACTTATTGTTATTAAAACATAATTGTTAAAATGTTCACATGCAACACTATTTGGTAATTATAATAAAATATCACAATTGTGCATATATGTCACTGATAAAAGTAAAAAAACTCAGTTACATCAAGTATAGCCAACAGATGAGTTATAGTATACATACAGTTCAAATAAAGTATACAGGAAGGTACAAATAATTACTATTAGAAGTAGACAGCAAAGGCAACAGAAAAGAAAACAGCCAAAAATGATCAAATCAGAGAAAGGTCTATAATTTAATAACCTAATAAAGCAAATGTATAACCAAAGTGTTGGGCTGACCTACATTATAAAGCAAATAAACAATAGTGCAATACTACAGGGGGAGGGGTACTTTCTCAGTTTTACACTGTGTGAGCAGTATTGCAAAAGGATCTAAAATAAAGATACAGGAAGAAATAATATATCATTCCTTTTTAACAATACTCTTTTAGGGGGGAGGGAAAAACAGGTGTTAGTGCATTAGAAATATTGGTAAACAGTTTAAACCTGACAGGATAAGATATTTTGCAAGTTGCTAATAGCTATCATGCTAGTTATTAGTATTAAATTGTATTTACAACCTGTTAAACTGTAAAGTTATACAAGAGATGACTTAAAATTGCTTTATTAAAGCTATACAAGAGAGAGTAAAGATATGTAAAAATTGAGCAAGGATGGTCACTATTTTTTAATATGTTTTTGGCAAGACAATGTTGGTATGCAAAAAGCAAAAATGTTTCTAATTGCTGGGTACGCAGTTGCCTCTGGTGGCAATTTCACTAGATACTTCTAAAGAAACATAAGAATTTTCCAAGATTTTGCTTGATGTTAATGTTACTAAATTTGTAGATTGGACTATGTTGTTGTGTCTTTCAGCTTTTTCCCAGTTAGGGGTTGCCACAGTGGAACTCCGGTCCGCTAATGATTGGCAGTAGATTTTTAAGTGCTGAGTTGCCAGCTCTGACGCACAACCTTCAATGAAGGTACGCCCATTCATGCATATCTCCACACAGAAGACGCTCTGGCTGAGAATCGAACGGGACAACGTCTTACTGTGAGGTGACAATGCTACCGCAGCACCACCACCACAGTTAGATTGGACTATGTATAAATACAAAATAATCCAGTACAAATGAAATTAATGTCTAGCAATGAATATGTGTGAAAAACCATGTTTAAAAAAATGGGTCCAGGATAGCTACTAGATTGAAATGCATGAATAGCAAACAGTCTGTGTAAATACATACAGTACAGGATACATTGTAATAAGTTCAAAAGTAATTTTTCAAGTTGTAATATTATCACTGGTTTTAAGTTGGAGTCTTATTGGTTTTTGGACCATCATTTTATCTGTACTAGTATTGGTTACCCCAGTTAAAGGAAAATTATATTAAAATATTGTAATCATACAGCTAATGGACTAATATATACATAGCACTCTTTAGTGCATAAATCATGTTTTTTTTAAATCCTCAAGTATTAAATATACTGAAATGATTACATTCAAATATCTAAGCCCAGTTCGGTACTTTATGTTCACTTCACTGTCGACCAAGATGTTAATGGGCAGTTCAGAGACACAACCACAATGTTATGGTTAAAACTGTATATTTTCAGCAGTGTATAAATGCTTGGAGTAGCACATAGTTCTTGTCTCTTATAGATATTAGTCTGTCTCTAATCTTTTGATATAAAATAATCAATAAAAGTAAAGAGTTAATTCAACAGGTGCAAAGAGTTAATAAAAGAGTACTTAGTCATAAAATGAAATTCTGTGATTGCAAAAGAATAAATTAAACAAGGTAAAAAATAAAACTAAAGCAGACACAGCTCATAACTGATAAAATATTTTCACAGAATGGTCTGTAAAAGAAAAAGTTGTTAAATACATTCAGTTTTAGTAGTAACACTTGATATAATTGTATTAACTATGTAAAATTGCATTTTGACTTGTGTATCAAAAGAAGACTAAACATTTTGTTTCTTAATGTGTTTTCTATATAATGTGATCAAAAATACATATCAGTATAAAGTGTTTTAAATATGTTTTAAAATAAAAAGAGGGAATTGTAAGATTATGCTCAACAAGGTTTTAAGGTTGAAAGTAACTTTGCTACAAATATGCAACATAAATAAGGAATAAAACAAAGCTTGCTTAAATGCAGAAACAGAGTTTAGTAATATGTGATCAGCATCCATACTAAATGACTGTGGCTTAAAAAAATGAGGAACTTGCTTATGAGTGTATTACACACACATCAGGAAAGCTGACTTCTTACAGACTTGGCAAGAATGTAAAAAAAAACAGGATATATCAGAAAAAACCTAATCTGCTTTCTTTAAAGAATGGAGAACAGGACATGTGTTTATCCACAAGGCGTTTCCTTAAAAATATGCTTTTCTCCATTTATCAGTATTTGCTCAAGAACAGATGTGTCAGCATTTGCGTCATCAAGGCAGTATCTTTCCAAAACCAAGAGGATGTGTGTTTAACTAAATATATATATATATATATATATATATATATATATATATATATATATATATATATAAAGTCTGTATTAAATCCAGTTATGTTAGGGGGTATTGGTAGGGACACATTTGTCAGGAGGTAAATGTTATATCTCTCACATCATCTGTACTATATGAGAAGTAAAGTAGAACAATAACTAAAAGCTGTAACAGAAGTATGTGTGGTTTATTATAAAAAGTTATTTGTTACTGCTCTAAGTTGATGCTGCAAAGTATATTCTCCCATCAGTGTATATTCTGCAAGTTTCTGTATGCAACAGACTGTGAATGCAACTATAACCAGACTCTGACTTCAGCAGAATCCAGCCAGCAAGACTGAGTGTCTTAAGAAGACTTCAAATCCATTACAGTAAGCAGCACCATAGTAACTACAATAAAAATTTATTTTTCAATATACACATATGGTAGCTGCAGTGGTGCAGCGGTAGCATTATCGCCTTACAGAAAGACGTTCTCCTGTTTAATTTTCAGCTGGAGCATCCTCTGCGTGGAGTCTGCATGTCCTCCCTGTATTTGAAAGACATGCATGAATGGGCATGTCTTTGTTAAAGGATGAGCATTGGGTTGGCACCATAAAAATCTACTGTCAATCATTAGCAGACTGGAGTTCTGCTGTGGTGACCCCTAACTGGGAAAAGCCGAAAGAAGAACAACTATATATATCTGTTTTGAAACATTGAATTATCAGAATGCCAAACTGCATTTGATCGAGATGAGAATACCACATTTGCATAACAGTGAAAGTTCAACTAATAGAGTTGCACCTTTTTTGAAAACTCATATTAACACTAAAGGTAAAATGTTTGAATGCGTTACAATCTCGCTAAACATTTGCACTATGTAGGTAAGGAAAACAGTGAGACATTACATTCTACACTACAGGAACCATGCATAAAAGTACGCTGTATCTAATAAGTAAGGAGGTGTTTATTACTGAAAGGCATATTTATACCTTACAAACAAGCATAAAAATAGAGAAAGATTTCTGCTCTAACTATAAATGCAAAGGGAAATGTAAAGGTCTAACAATCAGTATATCATTACTGAATGATTAAGA
>NC_056725.1:752958014-752970514 GCF_019279795.1 Protopterus annectens | reverse complement strand
CAAGAATCAAGGCAGAGGGGTGATGTCCCAGCAGTGTGCAAGTACTCATACCAGTAACTGTTTAATAATGTCCAGCCTGTGTATATGATGGATAGGTATGGCTAAATATTTCTCTATTTCTCTTACAGTTGCAGATGAGCAGATTATGAATCAGGAAGCCCATTTGAGTAGGCTGCAAAGACTACGTCGCGAGACTGGTGAGTAACAATCCTGCCAAATAAATATAAAAATAATAGAAAGTCAGCTGCCAGTATAAAAACTGTTTTGTGTATGGGTTGTACTGAATAAACCAGACAACATAACAGTAATAGTCCTATATAGGTTGTATTTAAATAAAACTGTAACTGCCTGGCAATAAAGCTCTAAATCCTGGATTGGTTGTATTTACTCTGGTATCATGTGGCATTTTTAGTGTTGCATTCTCTGAATAGTAATGTTGTATTATTTATTTATTTATTTTACATTTGTTGACTGGGACAGTCCGACTGGATGCATGTCCATTTTCAGCGGAGGCCCGGGAAGAAAAGCTCCAAGGGTAAGCAGATACAGCATTGCATAATACCAGCATTACATATTACAAACAGACTATCTACAGTGATTACATAAGTAAGCAAGTTAAACAAGTTCCACAGGTTAGAGTTAATCCCGAGTGTAAGTCAGGATTAAATTAAATTACACAATAAAATGGTTAACAGATTTTTACACATTCTAGAGAGAGTTAGCCAGGCTTGATACATTGACATAGCCAGTTAAGTGCCAAATGTTGTTTGAGTCTGGTTTTAAATTGACCTAAGGTAGAAAGTAAGGTAATACCAGCTGGAAGAGAGTTCTGGGGTCTACTTACAGAGTTTGCAAATAGTCACCAGCTGTGTTATTAATTTTGCTAGTCTGAATTAGTAGTTTGTTAGAGGATTGAAGCGGTCTAAGATTGTTATAGGGGGTGATAATAGTTTTAAATGCAGGAGTATTGTCTGGATTATAGAGGATTTTATAGGCCATAATCAGTTGGTTATACTGGATTAGGCTGGGTAGTTCAAGCCACCCAAGCTGATTTAGACTGATGCAGTGATGTGTCCTAAAAGGCAGCCCAGTGGCAAACCTGGCAATGTGGTTGTAGCAAATTGAGAGTTTGTTAAAGACAGTCTTGTTTAAATTCGAGAGTAGAGGGGATGCATACAGAAGGGTTGAAAGAAGGTGAAAGAGAGCTATGGCAAGTTTAGCTGGAGGGGTTAGGAAGCCTTTTATTCTGTAAAGTGACCGTAGTTTTTTATTGATGGTTTTGATAGTTTGGTTAACATGTAGATCAAATTTTAGATTATTATCTATGGTGACACCTAATAGTTTTGTAGAGGGGTCAGGGGAGATTCTTGTGCCATCATTTGAATTTATGGTAAAGGTGAAAGCAGTAAACCTACGTGTTGGTGAAAATAACAGCATGTTAGTTTTTTTGGGATTTAGGATCAGATGATGTTCAGAAAGCCAGTTTTCTATTGTATTAAAGGTGGCTTGGGTAGCTGACCATAACTCTATTGGAGATGTGGCCGAGCAAATCAGAGTAGAGTCATCAGCATATTGGATACAGCTGACTTTTGGGATGACAGTATAAAGGTCATTAATGAAGATGGAAAACAGCAAGGGCCTTAGTATAGAGCCTTGTGGTACTCCAAGGGTGTTAGGTAGAAGATTAGAGAGTTTGTTCTGCCAGAGGACAGCCTGCTGTCGACCATTCAGGTAGGACTGAAACCATTGAATGGCTCTAGTATCTAGACAGAAAGCTTGCAGGGTGTGGATTAAAAGCTGGAGATCAACCATATCGAATGCCTTGGAAAGATCCAAGAAGAGGGTTGAGGATATATAATTATTGCTGCTATTATGGTTTATGGTGCTGGTAAAGGCTAGGAGGGCTGAATTAGTGCTGTGATAAGGATGGAAGCCATGCTGAGTGTCTGCCATAAGGTGATTCTGGATCAGGTGGTGCATGAGTTGTCTATGAATACATTTTTCCATAATCTTTGCAAGTGGAGAGAGTATAGCTATTGGCCTATAACTGGAGAATTCAGTAGACCTGCCTCTTTTGTGAAGTGGGATTACATAGGATATTTTCCAGATGGTGGGAATTTTAGCTTCTACTACGGTTCGATTGATTAGTATTGAGACGGGGTAAGCAATAGCATCAGCTGATTTTTGTAGGTACTCGGCAGGGAGTTGATCAGCAGAAAGTGTAGTGGGTTTTAATTTTTTGATCAAGATACGGATAAGTGAAGTGGTGACTGGTTGGAAGCTGAACACAAGTAGGTTTCTAGGGGTGGCACTTTCAGGACCAGGGGAGCTAGGAAGTATTTGGCTTGCTAGGGCTTGAATTGTCTCAGTAAAAAATTGGTTAAAACTGTCAGAAACGTCTTCAGGGGTTTTATCAATAGTAAAAGCAGGGATTGGGGTTGAAGTTTGTCCGGGATGTAATGGATTACTTAAACCTGCCCAAAACTTCTGAGGGTTATTTTGATTTACTGTCTGTAAATTACAGTAGTATTGTTTTTTGTCTTGTAAAATGGATTTTTTAGTTTTGTTCCTGGATTGCCTGTATTTAATGTGATCTTGGGGGTCTTTAGAAGAATGCCATAAAGCCTATGCTTTGTTTCTAAGGGTAATTTTGAGTTTAGACTCTTTAGAAAGCCATGGCGCAGTCTTTAGAAAGCCATGGCGCAGTTTTTGCCTTTGCTCTCTTTGAACGAACAGGTGCATGCAAATCAAGGATCTCAAGGAATTTGTTGTTAAAGTATGCTACTGCTTCCTCTAAGGGGAGGTGTTTTAGACTAGACCAATTACATGAGTTTAGTTCTTGTTGGAATTTGGCAGGGTCAAAGTCTTTATTGTTTCTAACCTTTCTGAGTAAGGGCTGTTGGGAAGTAATGGCTTTGTGCTTAATTACATATTTGAAAAGGTGATCGCTTAGGCCATCAGGGAGGGTACCAGAGGTGTACAGTTGGGGGTGACTATTTATGAGTACCCAGTCAAGTATGCTTTCTTTTTGGTTAGGTTTACCTATCCTGGGAGGGGTGGATATGATTTGTGTAAATGCATGCAGGTTAATATGGGTGGTTGGGAATTTTGAGGAACAGGTGCCCCAATTTATGTTAAAGTCTCCAAGTAGTAGGGTTTCTTGGGTGTAGTGACATGATAGCCAGTGTAGGATATCTTCAAGTGTAGATATATTGTTACCTGGGGGGAATGTACATACAGATGATATTAATGCATTTATTTTTATTAATTTGCAATTTGGTGGCAAAAATCTCTGAGTTATTAATCTGAGGTGGTTGTATTACAACTATGGTGACATTCAACTCAGTTTATAGAGTACACCTACCCCACCCCCCATCCTGGAAGCATGATCCAGCCTGTGTATGTTGTACCCAGGTGGTAACACTTCATTGTCTTTAGTGTTAGGTTTTAACCAGGTTTCAGATAAACAGAGAATCTCAGGGGAGTGGACATCCAGAAGTGCATGCAATTCATGTACCTTGTTATTAATGCTTCTAATATTTAGATGACAGGCTAGGAGAGAGTTAGCTGGCCTATTAATTGTAGGTTTGTAGCTTATATTGCAAGTAGAGGGGGTATGTGTATCTGAAGTGGGTGGGCCAGGGTTGGGGTGAATATCACCACCAAGTATTAGGTTAAGTCTATACTTGGTGATGAACTTCAGGAATTTGTTTATTAGTTTGTGGTAGTGTTTGGATCTAGAGCTAATGTGCCTGGGGTTGAGATGTTGATAGACTGAACAAGATGTTGGACAGGACCTGGTACTGTAAGTATGGTTGAAGGTGCGAGGATTTACAGCTGAGGTGATAGTATGGCCTTTCAGGACCTGAAATCCCGTGAGAAACTGGTTTTCATACAAGGTAAGGAGGTATAGTGCGAACAAGAGGGGTAGTAAATAGGAGTATATCATTATTTGTGATTCAGCTAGTGAGTTAAGGAACTGTTTTATCTGGTGATGCAACACCAGAAGATAGAGTGGTGAGGTTAAGGTACTGGAAAGGGGATGGGAGGATGCCAGATGAAAGCTAATAGGCGCTATTAAAATGTAGGTAGAAGAATGGGGGTGGGAGGAATTATCCCATATGAAAGCAGATAGGATCTAGAAAGTAGGGGAGTGGCTATAGTGTTTTAAATTTAGAGGTACTGGGGGCAGGAGGGAATTGGGGGCAGGGAGGGGAGTGAAGAGAGCCCGAGTGTAGCGAGGGTGAATGTAGCAGGGCTATTGCAGTTTACAAGGTTTCCTAAGGTGTCCTAAAGCTATAAGGTAAGTATTATAGCTCTTAATGTAAGAGTCAGTATACTTAAGTTACAGGGGAAGGAGGCAAACACTCAAGTAGAAAAAAGAGCCCTATGGCTGACCAAAATGGTGACCTGCTTAATTAAGCTTACCATATGTCCGGTTTTCCCTGGACATGTCCTCTTTTTGCGCTCCGGTCCGGGCGTTTTTTTAAACTTCCGAGATTTGTCCGGGTTTTACAATCCCGAGTCAGATTTCAAATCTACGCATGTGCGGAAGGTAGAAGAGCTCGCGAGAGTCGCGAGAGCGGTGAGACTGTGTTGTTTGCGTGGGGAGAAGCAGGACTGTATGTGTCAGGAAGGAGGACCCAGCCACAGCCGGTCTCATAGTCGGAGTCTCCGTTTTGGACATTTTTTTGATTTTTCACTACTTCTGGTTAGGTAAAAATGTTTTTTTTTTTTTTTTTAAGTTAAAGTGAGTTTATTCTTTATTTGTGTGTGTATATCAGTATATGCACTATGATGATAGTAGAAGAATGTTGCCGGTGTATTATATGTTTGTAACATTCAGTGAGGGATAGTCTTCAGAGTGATTCAGAGGCCAGAGCATCCCCAAATTAACCCGACACTGCTTCAAGGTAGTCTGGCCTCCAAATGTTTTCCATAGAGGGGTATTTTTGACGTAAACATAATTGATACGTTTTTGTTTCTTTCAGTTTTATGCAATTTCTCCATCTGGCACATGATTTCTAAGATGTTGAGTAACTGTAATGGGTTAGCAGCTTTTATGATTGTTTGGCTGTAGGTGATCGTCGTTATTCAGTGGGTAATGGTGGATTGTAATTTGACCTTTTTTGGATAGATATTAGACACACATAAATGGAAATGATGGAGTTTAGATATGCTATGCATTGTATTTTTTCTCATATGCACCCCTGTTTTTTGCCTTTCTTTTTGAACTGCCTCCCAGTCCCTACTCCAGGTCTGTCTTTAAAATCCTCAGAAATTTGAGGCGAGTTTTCTTAATTGTCTTTTTGGGGAAAAGAAGGAAATACATTAAAATCGTATTGTTTTTGAATATTACAGCAATAGATATTATTTATTTAAATCGTTTATTGATCTGTTTAGTGAAACAGAGACACTGCATTTTATCTGATTAAAAATCAGCATGAATACAGATACATATCACATTACTTTAACTATCAAATGTTGATCCTCTCTACTGCTTAGTGATGTTGTTATATTTATACTGATAATTTTTAGTTCTTATGTTCTGTAATGTGCACTAATGATACTTCCTAGAAATTAATATAGTTTCTGTCTTTGGTATTTTCTGTTTGTTCAGTTGTAAGTTTTTGTACCCCTTTCTTCCTTTCTTTAGAGATTGTTTAAGCACTGATATGCTGTACATCTACTATTTCTTGGAGCTTTTCTCCTTGAGCCTCAATTGAAAATGAGGACATTTTTTTTTTTTTTTTGGTCTTCACCTAGTGTGAAAGACCTTTTGCCCCGACAAAGAATCTATCGCCCTCTTTTTCGTATACCAAATATGGTAACCCTATGCTTAATTACATAGCACTGTAAGTGAAAGCTTAACAAATGTTTTTTGTGTGCAACCTACTCTGCTTAAATGCTGAGAGAAACTGATTTTGTTATGGTGACCAGTTGCAGTCCTGTAGACTCAGTTTTGTAGGTAAATGTAGAGTTCAACTAGGAAAAGAGAAAAGCAGAGATTCTAGGGTAAGCATGAAGGCAACAACAGGCAGTTATTTTATAATAATACATTCAGAAAGGTTTGCGGGTGGGGGTGGGGGTAAATTAGCACACCAGAATGAACTAAGATTTATAGCTAAGAAACCTAAGCAAGAGAGCAATGCAGTAAATAAACACTTGCCAGACTTTAAAGATATACCAGAAAAACTAAATCAATTGTTCACAATTATACAACTGGAAAATTGCCAGTAAAAGCACTTCAGGTATAGCTAGCCCAAGTTATTCAGGTCATAAAAGCACTTCTTTTCAATGTGTGTGTGCAATTTAAACATTAAAAACACATGCAGCAAGTAGGAGCTCTGACTATACACTTTCTCTAGGTACAGGTTCAGTTTAAACACAAATATTACCACAGAAATTAAGTAAAGTCACTAGCTACTTATAGAGCCTCTGCAAAAAAATAGAGCAGTCTGTGCAGAATCAGAATTTAGCAGCAGGTCATTCAGTTACACAAAAAACAGTAAAAGATCCATACAATGAAGAAACTTACATTAAGTCACACCAGGTCAGCCAAGGGGGTGAAGAGAGAGGGAAATCCTAAGCACCTAGATTTGAAAATGATGCCTGTACTGAATTGTAGCAGTTTAACCTGTTTGAGGAAAGAGGGGGGTGTGGGAAAAGAGAAGGAAGTGGGAGTGGTTACAGGGAATACCCTGACTGACTCAAGACACCACACCAGAGGTAAGTTGAATGTAAGGGCCTAAAATCTGCACTCAGCACTTTAATTTTAATGTTACTTGCACTCAGCACTGTAATTTCACTTATGTTTAGCAGGAAAGACAGGCCAACAGTATACAATTTTGGGAATTTTTACAAGGGTTACTTGTTCAAATGTCAGGCTATTGCAGTTTACAAGGTTTCCTAAGGTGTCCTAAAGCTATAAGGTAAGTATTATAGCTCTTAATGTAAGAGTCAGTTTACTTAAGTTACAGGGGAAGGAGGCAAACACTCAAGTAGAAAAAAGAGCCATATGGCTGACCAAAATGGTGACCTGCTTAATTACACAGCACTGTAAGTGAAAACTTAACACATGCTTTTTGTGTTATTAACCACTGTTACCCACACTGTGCTACTTAATAAAAATGTCTAGGAATGTCTGTATAAGACTGTTGTAATTACAAGGTCAGATTGTACAACCACGAGAGACTTAGACAGAAAACACTGAAGAGATAGACAGCAATATCCAATTAGCCCACTCTACTGTGACTTAAATTGCTGTATTTTTAGCAAACACAGCCATGGTTTGAATCCTGGGAGTGGTAATAAGCTGTATGCATAATCATACCTGTCAACTGTACACATCCTTTCAGAATGTCCAGATAATTGACTCATATATTCTGCCTGTTCCCCTGTCCCTGTGGCAAATAGTACAGTAGTGTACCTACCATAAATGTAGATGTTCGAGTGTATTCACTGTTGCAGTCATTACTCTTGGGTTATCCTGCTGGCAGGCTACCCGAAGTCGGCCGGAATTCCAAAGTCTAGGTCGGGCGTCGGTTGCTGTCGCATCTTCCCTGACGTCAGTGCGCCAGGGGTATAAAAGATGCAGCCGACGCCATTTTCTTCAGTTTTTCCTTGCCCCAGATGTCAGGTGCCCCCACACTGGAAGGCTGAAAAAATATGCCAATTAAATTGCATGCACAAAAATAACATGTCCTTCCTCTATAAGCAAATACACCAACTAGGTTGTTTAGGATAGTGAAGTGCAGAAAAGTCCCAGCAAAGAAAAGGGGGATGGTGGGTGGGTAACCTGGACTGCAACAGTGAATACACTCGAACATCTACATTTATGGTAGGCACACAACTGTACTATGTTCATCATGTTTCACTGTTGCAGTCATTACTCTTGGGTTGAATCCCAAAGCTGAGGAAGGGTGGCTGGGCTAAATAGGATTAGGAGAGGCTGTGAGGCCCTGTAGAACTGCAGTGGCAAAGCCTGCTCTGGACTTAAAGTAAAGAGGTAAGTGGTAGTGCTTTGTGAAGGTGTGCACTGAACTCCACGTTGCAGCCTCTAAGATATCTTTGGTTGGTAGGAGGTTGGCATAATGGTTAAGGTGTTTACCTTACAGACACAAGGTACAAGGTTTGATTCTCATATGGGGTAATTGGCTAGGCTTAAAATGGCCCAGAAGGGCAGTTAGCCTAGTGCTAATCTATGAACCTATGAACCTATGGTACTCCTCTGAGGAAGGTTGCTGAAGTGGCTGCTGCTCTGGTGGAGTGAGGCCTAATGCCCTTAGGCACTGATTTGCCATGTTGAAGATAGCAGAAACGGTTGCAATGGCCTATCCATTTAGAAATAGTTTGTTTTGAGATAGCCTTTCCTTGTGATCCTGCAGCATAGGACACTAAAAGTTGCTCAGTCTTTCTGAAAGCTTTAGTTCTGTCCAAGTAGAATCGTAACTGCCTGTGTATGTCCAAAGAATGCAGAATTTTCTCACCCTTGTTCTGTGGATTATGATAAAAGGTGGGCAAGTGAATGGTTTGGTTGAGGGCCACACTGGACACCACCTTAGGCATAAATGTAGGGTTTGTCCTCAGAGAAACCCTGTCTGGATGAAAAATGATGAAAGGTTCCACAGCTATGAGTGCTTGTAACTCTGAGTCTCGCCTTGCAGAGGTTATTGCTAGGAGCAGAGCTGTTTTCCAGGATAAGAATTTTATATCTGCTGTTGATGCTGGCTTGAAAGGAGGCAGTGTGAGTTTTTCCAAAACATAATTGAGGTCCCAGGTCGGAATTGGTGCTCTCCTTGGAGGCCTAATGTTTTTGGCCCCTCTGAGGTACTGCCTTATCAAAGGATGAGAAAAGATGGGTGGTTCCATATTGTAGTGGGCTGAAATGGCAGAGGCATGAACCTTAACAGATGAGAAAGAAAGGCCTTTGTTTAGCATCTCAGTTAGGTATTGTAAAATCTGAGGGATATTTGGTACACACGTGTCAATGCCTTGTTCCTGGTTCCAAGCACGGAATCTCTTCCATTTTTCTGCATAAGATTTTCTGGTACTGGGCCTCCTGGCCTCCAAGATAACATCCATAACAGCTTTTGAAAGAGGAGTGTTCTGAATGGCTATATTATCAGCCATGCAGCCAGATTTAAGGTCCTGAGTTGGCTGTGCAGGATCTGATTGTTTTGTTGGGTCAGCAAGTCAGAAGTTTGAGGCAGTATCCATGCTGGACCTTGAGACAAGCTCTTTAGGATTGTGTACCAGTGCTGGCATGGCCAGTCTGGTGCAATCAGTATCATGTTTGGCTTCTCTTGTCTGACCTTTAGAAGTACTCTGGGAAGGAGAGGTAGTGGAGGAAAAGCATATACTGTTAGATTTTTCCAGCTGAAGGATAGGGCATCCACTTTCCATGCTTGCTTGTGATAAATCCTTGTGCAAAATCTCTGCAATTGGTAGTTGTGAGGGGAGGCAAATAGATCTATGTCCGGGCATCCCCATTTCCTTATTTTCATGCTGAAGACTTGTGGATTCAGTTTCCATTTATGGGGATCCATGAGGTTTCTGCTTAGTTCGTCTGCCAGAGTATTTGTTTTTCCTGGCAGGAATTGTGCTTGCAGGTGAACTTGGAATGCTAATGCTGTGTCCCATAAGGTCATTGCTTGTCTGCAGAGTGGGTAGGAATGTGTACCTCCCTGTTTGTCTATGTACCACATAACCGTAGTGTTGTCTGTCTTTATCAGTAATTGTCCTGGATGAAGTAGGTCCTTGAAAGCTGTAAAGGCATTTTGTACAGCTAGCATCTCTTTTTGATTGATGTGAAGATGCATCCGGTTTGCAGGCCATGTGCCCTGAATATCTTTTCCTGCCATATGGGCTCCCTAGGCATAATCTGATGCATCCGTTGTCGGTGTCTGTCTGTGGGTAAACTGAATGGAAGACCCTTGTTGTGGTGACAGGATTCTGCCCACCATCGAAACTCCTGTTGCAGGCAGGGGATGAGTGCAATCACTGTCTCCAGGCTGTGGAAATGCTGAGCCCAAACACTTTTTAGATACCATTGTAGTTTCCTCATATGCAGCCTGGCATATGGAATTAGTAGAATGCAGGATGCCATGAAACCCAAGGCCTGCAGGATTTTCCTTGCAGATAAGTGGGTTTTTGTTGCCAAATTCTTGAAGTAAGTAGCCAGTTGCTTTTGTTTGTCTGGCGTGAGATAAGACATCTGGGCAGTTGTATTTAGGCTTGCACCCAGGAATATTATCTCTTGAGAGGGCACTAGTTTTGATTTCTTTTCATTTATTGTGTACCCTAGGCCAATTAGTAATCTTTTTACAAACGCCAGATGCTTTAGAAGAGTGTCTTTGTTCTCTGCTTGAATTAGGCAGTCGTCCAAGTAGGGATATATTTGAATTCCTTTTTGTCTGCAAAACGCAATTACTGGTGCCAGGCATTTTGTGAAGACCCTGGGTGCAGTAGATAAGCCAAAGGGCAGTGCAGAGAATTGGTAATGCATTGAGCCAGCTATGAATCTGAGGTATCTTCTGCAAGATTGTCTGACTGGGACATGCAGGTATGCCTTTTTTAGGTCCAAAGTTATGAGCCAAGCCTTCTTGCCCAGCATGGGCAGTAGCTGCTGTAGAGTCAACATCTTGAATTTTGGAACTTCCAGAGATGTACTTAGTATAGACAGGTCCAGTATTGGTCTCCAGGTTTTGTCCTTTCTGGGTACTAGGAAAAGTCTGGAGTAAAATCCTTGCCCCTGCTCTTGTTGTGGTACTTGCTGAATGGCCCTCATGTCCATGAAGGCTGTAATTTGGTTTTGTGCCTCTGCCCATTGATTGTGTGGCAGGTCTGGCATACCTTTTGACCTTGGTAGAGTGTGGAAATGGAACCTGTAGCCTTGGGACACTATGTTCAGGACCCATTTGTCGTGGGTAATCCTTTGCCAATTTGATGAAAAAAGTGCTAATTTTCCCCCTAAAGGGGCTGCCAAAAGAAAAGTGCTTGGATCTGGTAAAGGAAAGTCATTGAGACTGTTTCCTGTAAGGTTGTGATTTGTCCTCTCCATTTTTGGAGGTAGGAGCCCCCCATTGTTTAGGCCTGTACGAGCTTTGGGGTTGACCTCTGCCTCTGGGATGCCTGTATCTGCCTCTTTAAGGTCTGTCTGACTGGAAAGGAGCAATTTTTAGAAGGCCAGTTTCTGCTAAATTTGGGTGGCTGTACCTGTAAGAAATCCTTGACTGTCTGCATGGATTTTGCTTTATCCTCCATTTTTTTTCAACACTTCTTCTGCTTTAGTACCAAACAAAGTATCATGCTGTAATGGTGCAGCTAATAATTTTGCTTTAACATGATCAGGCAGATTTTGTTCCTTTAACCAAGCATGCCTTCTAATAACAGAACCTGTAACAGCAGCCCTGCAGGAGGCCTCCAGTGAATAATAACCACATTGCAAAGTATGCTTTCCCACTTGTTCAGCTGCATGCAATCATTCCTGCAATTCCTTGTTCTCTGAACATTCAGTATTTGTCAACATTTTCTGTTTAAGCAGTGACATTAAATATTGCAGATATTTAAGCATTTGAAACTGACAATTGAAGGCCCTTACAGCCAGGGTAGCAGAAGTGTATACTTTTTCCCCCATCTGTCTAGAGCCCTGGAATCCCTATCAGGGGGGACAGGGTTTTTTGCAGTGGAAGCTTTAACCCCCTTGGGACCTTGAGATATAGTTTCTGGGTCAGCAGCACGGATTTTATACAGGAACTTATGAGAATCCGGGACCCTGTAGTATCTATCTGGCTTAGCAGGTGCAGGGGGTAGAGAGTCTGGGGACAGGCCGGACTCTGAGAATACATCATCCACAATGTCTAGAACAGATGGAATAGCAAGGTGTCTGTGCTGCGGAAGTAGTAGAAAGTCTCTGAGGCTTTTCTTAGATTCAGAATAATCGTGGCTCTCCCAGTGGAAATGTTCCCTCATGGTATGCAAGGTTTCCCCAAAAGAATAATCCTCAGGAGGAGAGGCTGAAGGAATGGATTCTTCAGCATCAGAATCCTAATAGGGAAGCATGGATTAATCTTGTTCAGAGGAGGAATCAGAGGAAATAGAAACCTGATCAGAAGAATCATACTCTGTCTCTTGCCTAGTCCTCTTATCATGAGGGGGATGGGAACCCCTGATCAAAGTAATTAGGTCTTTGGCCATTTTGAGCATCTGTTTTTTAGGCATGGTAGTCTGAGTAGGAGGCTGCTGTACTTGTTTCTTTGTCTTTACTGCTGCTCTAGTCTTTGTCTTTGAAGCTGAGGATGGCTTAATGTATAGTTGTGTAGGTCTGAAGAGACCCTCAGAAGCCAATGCCTGCTCAGCGGCTCCATACCCATCTGAGGGAATGATTTCCGAGTGTCCAATACCTTGAGTATCCAGAGGCCAAGTCAGCTCCACGTGGGAGTTGGAAGTGGCCTGTGGCTCTGAGGTAGTGGGCGCCAGGGGCTGCGAAAGTGCCTCAC
>NC_056725.1:752943014-752953014 GCF_019279795.1 Protopterus annectens | reverse complement strand
CATTTACAAAAGCCATGCTGCAACCTATTCAAACTAGCTTGAACCCTGTAGAGGAGAGAGAGCGAGAGAGAGAGAGAGAGAGCGACACAGAAAAGAGCATATTAATAAAACAGGTATGTGAAACATGTCAGTATGTAACTGAATGTAGTACTTGGTCTGTAATAATGGGACAGATGATTTCAAAAGCTTGATATGTGTCATCAAGACTTGCTGTAATAATGTCCTGCTGAACAACTGCTATGGACATCTGGCCCTGTGGCAGTGGGCCATACTTGTCAACTGTGCAGATCTGCACAGAATGACAAGATGTAAGCCATCATAGTGTTTGTTCTGTTACTCCAAATGTACATTAGTCTGGGAAATAGCTGAAGTTGGAAGTAATGAAGTCATGATAGACACATGAGTGTCAGACCCCACCACCTGCAGAACAGTCATGCTAATGTGAAATGTATGACCTGTGTGTTAACTAATTAAGACTTTGAGTTGTGCATTTATATGATGACACCTAAGTTTTTAATTCATTCTGAAGAAGTCCATGTACAAGAAAGACGAAAGTGCTAAATAAATTATTTTACTTGGATTATTGCTGCTGTTGGTTCACTCATTTTTCTTGTTTCCTGGTTTGTGCTTTTTGGTGTTTTACTGTGAAATGTATCATGCACAAACTTCATATGTTTTTTAATACGGCCTATCTACGATTTGTCCCTATATATCCCCACCCCTCAATGTTAGGTTGTGTCCACATGTGATGCTCTGTTTTGCAGCAAGACAGAACAATGCAGCAGTTGAGGAAGGAGGTTCAGAGTGTGGACCTGATGTCTGAAGGTCTCTCTCTCTCTCTCTCTCTCTCTCTCTATATATATATATATATATATATGGCTTCACTTCATATACTTCAAATGCTAAAATCTGGAATGTCAGCATTTCGAGTTCATGAAGCCGAAACTTTTGAATAGTGAAAGTGCATAAGCCCAAATGCGAATATGTCGAATCTGCACTTATGCAGTGATGCTACGTTACAGGAAGTGTTTGTTTGGGATGTTTGTGTTCAGACTTTCAGATGAGTGAGTGTATGTGAGCATTTTTGTAACTTATGTGTGATGTGTGTGTGTGTGTGTGTGTGTGTGTGTGTGTGTGTGTGTGTGTGTGTGTGTGTGTGTGTGTGTGAGGGACTGTAAAATTTGTGTGAGTTTTTTTTTTCTCTTTGCAATCTCAGAGTTAGTATATATAAGTAAGGGGGTGTGGGTGTGCAGGGAGGCTTGCCCCCATGTTTTTGTTTAGTGTAGGTATGTGTATGTGTGGTGTTTTGTTGTGTTTATGTTTTTTGTGGTGTAGGTGCTGTGGTTTGTGTGTGGTGTAGTGTATGTGTGCTCGGGTTTTTGATTTCGGGCTTGTGGGGTTTCGGTGTTGTGATGGTTTTGGCTTCATGGACTCGAAATTCGAGATTTCAGCATTTTGAGTATATGAAGTGAAACTATATATATATATATATATATATATATATATATATATATATACATCTTTGTCTACATATATACAGACACAGATATAAATATATATATATATATATATATATATATATATATATACAGGCACAGACGTGTATGTGTACATACATACTAACACACACACACACACACACATATTTATCTATATATATATATATATATATATATATATACACACATATATATATATATACATATACACATATGTATATATATATATATATATATATATATATATATATATATATATATATATATATATATATACACACAAATACATTTTCCCTACAGTTGAAAGACTGTGCTGTATGATATGTTTGAGAACACATCACACATATCTGCAGCTCAGATGGCTTAATAATAAATTGATGTGGCTGTGGTGTGCAGGGTCCTGGAATACACACTTGCAAGGGCTGACAATGTATTTTCTGGCCAGAACAAGGGCTGTTGGATACAGAGTGATTAAGGCACCCGTAAGCAGTTGTAAGTGGGTGCAAAAAGGACAGTTATATATGGTGTGACATTTGCATTGGTAACTGATTGCCCTTTTCGTGTTAAGGTGAGAATGGGATGTTAGAGAAGAATAGTAGGTATATATGGGGAGGTAGGTTGGTTTGGAAGACAGACATGACAGACAAGATGGTATATAGTGGCATTATATGACACATGTGGTAGGTAAACACCTTGGACAGGGAGGGGTGTTTGGAAATTGGAAGCCCATGAGCCCCCAAATGGAAACAGTGGGACTTAGGTCCCCACCCATGGGCAGTCACCACTGCACCTTCATGGCCCTGAAGGTGGCTGTGCTGGGGGCTGAGTAGAAGGGGCAGGCTGAACCTCTACATGTGTTATGAGGGCCTCAAGGTGGTGTAGCAGAACTCACAATTCTCTGCAGAGCTCCCTATGCATCAGACCCTGGACCTGACTTCAGGTTACAGGATCCTGTCTGTGCACGCTTCTGGGGGTGGGGGGGGGCAGGCCCCATCCCCTGAGGTGGTTCCACTGGAAGGTAGTGCAGGACCAGCAGATGACGAGATCCCGGGTTGGGTCCCAGATGTGCTGTGGCCTGGTTCCAATGCCAGATGAGGTGGGAGAGGTGGTTCTGCTGGGAATAGCCTTCCCAAATGTGCTATTGTGTTGCAGTTTTAGAACATATGTGGGTAGTAATAGTCAACACAATCCAGGATTAGTTACAACAGCATGCATACATATTCCCAGTAACCCAAAACACCAGATTTGGAACAGTTGCATAGCAAACAGAACACATGCATATATGGAACCACAGTGGCCATTACAATGGCATGCAGGTTACATTGTTAGCAACAGGCCACCGATGATAGTGTTTCAACAATGAACATGAATAGAAACACATTTCAATATTTGTTGCACAATAGGATATATGTCCCAACAGTAGGTTTGGTGTAAACATACCCATTGATGTGTGTGTTCAGATTAGTTATGCAGATATGGTGCGTGGGGTGGTGTGAATTAGCAACTATTATATCCTTGGAGAATGAGGTCCTCAGACGTTTTTATCTGTTTATGTCTTGCAGGTACCATGTCAAGAGAATGACTGCTGGCATTCGCTCCACAAGAGAATAACATCTGCATCAACTTCATGGTGCATCACCATGGAACCCTCTTTTGGCATATTGCCCATGATCTGCAGGAGAGGACTGCCCTGTGGAACGAACTCGTCCACAGAGTAAATGATGTCGGCCTGCATAACCACAGTTATGAGCAGGTGCGACATCGTTGCACTGACCTCATCCGCCATGCCCGTCAGCATGCTGCTGCAGTTAAGAGGGACCAGCTAGCCACAGGTGTGGGTCATGCCATCCAGCCCCCACTGACATGTGGAGGAGCTCCTCACCAGCTTTGGGGCACCCGCCTGCCAGCAAAGTCAAGAACCGGAAAATAGCATTGTGGAGGTGAGTGCTACCTACACAATGATGAGGAGCATGCAGGTAAGACCCCCAGGGCACATTAGTAGACCACTGTTGCTTATCCATCCTCATCTGTAAAGTATCTCCATGCATATGTCAGATAACATAGTCAGTTGCTGCAGTGTAGTAATGAACAGATGTGCATAATCTGTAGTACTCTGTGTTTGTATTGTTGATGTACTGAAATGCTGCTCCCACCCTGTACCAATGCCACAGGTGTGGCTACTGACATCACATCTCTCACACAAGTATGTAGGTACCTCTGATATACTTCTGGGGCAGCAGCCTGTAGCTATTGAGTACAGAGGCCTTTTGTTCAGGTTTGCCAATACACTGGCCATGTTATGGCAATGACATTTGCCATGCACACATTTAACACACCTACCCATAATGCATGTTGTACATGTTCACTTATTGTTGCTGTTAACTGCACTGCATCACAGTGGCCACCATGGTGGCATATCTGAAGGGTATGTAAGAGTCCTGCTGTATAACTTACAACCTGTCAGTGCAAGATGTGTGGACAGAGATGAACATAATGGTGGGGAAAATGGCCTACAGTAGGAACATGTCTGAAACATTATCCTTATACAGTGGCTACAACAGTGAGTGTATATACCAGTATTATAATAGCAACTGTTACAGATCTACACAACTGCATATCACAATACCACATTATACAACTTCTACAACCTGTAATGTGATCCTAACATGAGCAATGAATGTGTAAGATGGGATCTTATGTTAGGACAACAAATATGGGGAATACATACCTTAACAAACAATGGAAGCATATGTGTGCACACACTCCAAATAACATATCGTGGAAGCAGCTTTTGAGGTACTGCAGCATTCAGTTGTCTTGAGTATGCACCTATCATCAAGTACGGGTCCTCAATGACACACCAAGTAATGGTCTTCTGTCCAAGAGGTATATCCATGACATTTGCCCACTCACCTGCAACAGAGGCAGCCATGGCTTGCACACATCTTACAAACCATGGAATGGATCCCATATCCAAAAGTTAGCACTCAGGAGTGGGAGACATAGCCTTACCTTGTCATTGCATATACCATGGCAAACAGTGCAGACAAGCATGTATGTGATGATGAAGTATGGGACACCATTAGTGTAGAAAATAAACAGATGCCCGTCCAGCACAGATGACAACATATGTTGCAAACTGGTCATATCGGCTGCCCAAACACATGCAGCAACACTGAGGGACTTGCAGGAATGTCTAGCAAGTACTGCCTGTGCAGTACCTGTGTCTACAATTACCTGTACTCTGCATAAGTGTGGCCTATGGGTTAGGTTAATCAGATGGAAGAGTTGTTCCACAGAAGACATCATTCAGGGATCTCTACAGGTAGCATATGCATAATATCAAGTCTCCCAAAAGCATGTGCTGCAATGTGTAATGGTGTACCAAAACCAAGGCGGAAACCTACAGACAGTATTAATAACGATACATGTGCTGCACAAGCCACACCTCATTCTACCTCAGGCCCACCATCCCCATCTGTACCTTGCTGGTGCCAGTGTACACCTGTAGGTTTGCTGTTCATTAGCAGGACACTGCAAAATTACACTCATGTGTGGCCCATAGTTGTCAAGCATCTGCAAAAAGGCTGATGATAGAGAGAGGTGTCATCCTGAAACACAACAGTGAACTGAACTGAAGCATACATCCAAAGTTCACTAAGAATGGCTGTATCTGAACACAGTCAAGGTCATGCATTGTGCCAGACATAACCCTGACTCCACAGCAATAGTGAAGGCACTGTGTGACCTCCAAGGGCTGTGCACATGAGCTGACATTACAATCTGGCAGAACTGGGGGACATTTGTAGGGCGGAGTGACCAAATAATGGCAAATGAAAATGGGCCATGCCAGTATACACCTTCCAGGAGTAGTGACTGCTGTAGTTCACTTAACAGATGCTTCAACAAACCATCATGTTAAGGGTGTGCACACTTATGCAACCCACATATTGTATGCATCCCAATCAACATCTGCACAACTAACACATTGGTTTGATACTGCATTTGATTGCACAGGTCATATGTCACATATCAGGTGTGTGTAATGTTAACATATTCAGTATTGTGGTCCCATGGCACATCAGTGAAGAGGGTGGCATGTCAATAAGGTTGTGGACACTCCTCATAGCCACAGTAAGCTTTGTAGGTTGTCAGTATAATTTGATTTTATTGCTCATACATGCACTGAGGATGAGATCTGCAGATCAGATGTCAGGTATTCACTATTGACATCTGTCCTCATATCAACCCAGGTATGTGTCAGACAAACACATAGGGGCTGTGAGCAATAGAGCAAACATAACTGACACACATATACTCATTCAGCAATGGTGTGTACACCTGCGAGGTATGGTGCACAGTACATGGCAGGGTGCTGAATAGGTGCATAGCAATACTGTGTACATGTGTGCAGTGTGTTCCAGGGGAAGGGGCATCATCTACTAACACAACTCATGAATCACAGAGATGTATACTGTTGGTAATGGGGATTGCATATAGCTGCAGTTCATGCTGGTGAGTGCCATATGTCATGCATGTTGACAGTTGGGTAATGAGAGGTCTGTGTAATATATTTGTACCACCTCACCTGTAAGTGTGTGTGTGTGTGTGTGTGTGTGTGTGTGTGTGTGTGTGTGTGTGTGTGTGTGTGTGTGTGTGTGTGTGTGTGTGTGTGTGTGTGTGTGTGTGTGTGTGTGTGTTTGTGTGTGTGTGTGTGTGTGTGTGTGTCTGTGTGTGTGCATGTATGTAGAGGTCAGCAATGATGTATAGGTCTTAAAGTACATTTTCTGTTTTCCCCTCACAGGTGGCGAGGTGGGTCAGGGTCCCTCCTGCAGGCAAACTGATGTTAGTGTCCATACAGACTCTGACAATGATGATAGGTATGGTGATGCACAGGCGGGGTTGTCAGGGGCTGAAGCTGTGCCATCGGTTGACATCCCACTATTATCCACCCCATCCCTGCACACAGTCACATTGCCTATACATACCCAATCACCAGTGGCCATAGATGAGGGACACTTGGTGGGTGGTGGCATGGGACAGGACAGTGTGGGAACTATGAAAAGTGTGTCTGTACACAGCAGCCATAGCTGGATGACAGGCGAGGTACCACACAGGCAAATGTACAGGGGTGCTGGTAGGAGGGCTGGTGGCCATTATCTCCCTGGCAGAAGTTCCACAGCAGGTGTCACCAGATGCATGTTTTGGGCCATCATGGAGGCACAGGCACATATGGAACATTATACCAGACAGGGTCTGAGGCTCCCGAGGACTACTCATTCTGGTGTTGTTGACAACATCCGTGATCTCGCAGGTGCCCACTGTTATTTTGCAGAGGTACTGGATAGATGGTTGGGTGAGATGGTGGGAATCCTCAACCTTGCAATGTCCATGTTAGAGCATATGATGGGAGTAGGGCGACAACCACATGGATGTAGGTCAGCAACACCAACAGGTGGAGGTTTACGTGGATGTGCAATAAGTCAGATCTGCTCCCGTAGTGGCTGTACCAGCACCAGCACTGCAGGGGGGTGCTGTCCACACCATAACACAGCAGGCCATGTGCATGTGGCCTTGGCTGGTCCCAACAAGGACCTGGATCAGGCAGACATTTGTCATCATTAGGGGAGAGTAGCATATCTGGCCTTGTACCTGGTAGTGCCCGTGGAACCCCTGGCAGGCACAGTTCTCATGTCCGTGGCAGGAGACGGTAAACTGCACACCCTGCCATGTATGGTTGCAGCTATCCAACAAACCCCTGTGTAGGGCAGTCATATGACCGAACTGTGTGCATACATACACACACACACACACACACACACACACACACACACACACACACACACACACACACACACACACATCACCAACACAGCTAGGGCACCCCCATTCATACACACACCACATCTGCACAGCCCAATTAATAATCACACCCACTAACACACATATGATGTCAGCCAAATGGCTCAGCCTAGGTCTCTAGCAAAAACACAACACATCCTGTGCATATGATGATACCTGTGCCACATCCCTGTCATCCATGCCATCAATGCAGGGACAGGCTAATATGGTTCTGATGCACAGGGTGAATGTACTAAGGATCTAGCAATGTAATGCTGTGTAACATGTTTTCAGCAGGAAAGTTTAATGCTTACATGTCAGGATGTGTAGCTGTCCAGCCATGATGCATTATAGCTGTTATTAACACTGACTGATAGTGGTCTCCATAATGTATTCAGTTTGTGTTGTAGATGTCTATGTGTCAACTGTTGTTTCCTACAAGGTAGCACTGTGGTGAAACATTGACTGTGTCATATCCTGGGTACAGCTGAATACAAGTAACAGGTCTGTATAACAGTTACTGCATGTTCCACATGGCTGATAGGTCTGAGGGGTGTATACAGGTGAGTGCATGGTGGCTGATGTCAGCAGCCCTTACAGTGGACAATGTAAGTGGACTGGGTGGCACACACCACATGTTTGTGTATATAACATACACACATGCACACACGCATGCACACACGCACACACGCACACACGCACACACACACACACACACACACACACACACACACACACACACACACACACACACACACACACACACACACACACACACACACACACACACACACACACACACACACAGGCATTTATGCAATACACAGAGACTACTGTACACATGGATGCACTTAATTTTGCAGTAAACCCATTTTAGCCAAAGTAATTCCACCAAGACATAATAGGCAAAACATCACCATCAGTAAATAATCAGTCTGCTACTTTAATTTCATCGACAATGGTACTGGCAGGGTATATGTTCCCTTCACAAATGTAGTGCAATCCCGGCACTGGTATTCGTAGGTGTGCTGGTGTGGGTGGCACAGCCCTACACTTTGGAGGGTGTGGGGTGGTGTAGAGCTGCACATAGTGTAAGTAATGACTACTTAACCTGTTAACATACACTGTACAGTATTACAGCAGACTTAGCGTGGGAATACACACAACAAAAACCCCAATGAGCATGGCTATGTCCACAACATTGACAGCCAACTATATAGAACAACCCCAGTATCACTGTACAGCTATACAGTGAGGTAGTGGGCATTTGGACATCTACTACTAGTTTTGATGGAATTAATTTTTATGACATGATTCCTTTGAAATGTTAGCATTTGCCAGTCAGTTTTCAGACAGATGACCTTCTGGGACATGTATATTCTGCAAACTGAATTAGATCCCTTCACATACACACACACTTACTTGGCAACACTGAGAGTAGAACCCCTACCTAGGTACTTATTGCTACTAATGTGTTTGGCCTTAATTGCATACACCACAAAACGTTTAGGGTGAGGTATGTCCCGAGTCTCTTATTAAGTGAGGAACATCACCAGGACTTGTACAGTATGGTAATGGGGGATGTACTAGGTGTTAATGGACAATACATAGTATGCCATACTGTCATATACACATTGACAAAAGCATAGCAGTCAGACACATCTGAGAGACTTGGGTTTATCAGTGCTAACTACCTTGTCAGTGAGTCCATTCTGTTACAGATAATTTGCACACAGCACATGCATCATTGGGCTGGATAGTGTACTCAGTTACCTGTATGGTTGATGGTGACAGTGGTCCTCATACAGTGGACCTTGGGACATGTGCTGGGGGTACCATGGTTTAAAGACAGTATACCCAGCACCCACACCCCACATTTGATATTTTACTCACTGAAACTCATGGTAATACTCTGACATACCCACAATCACACATTGACCAGGATTGCAGTACAACCCCTTTTCTATCTCATCAGTGCTACTACAGGGATATGCACTTACTGTACATGACACAGGGATAGTAGGGTGATAGTTTGTTATGGCTCTCCTAATGTCAGCAACATCACTATGCCATATACTGTATGGCCAGGTTACTGTATTTGGAAAATATGGCCTCAGAATGCTGTATCCCACAAATATACACACTTGTACACATACGCACACTTGCCAGGACTCAGAGGGTAACCCATGTCTATCTAGCCATTTGTACAACAGTGTTGTGCTGGTACTGCAAGCTCCAGGTAGCCTATAGGGTGAAGAGTGTAACAAGGTACATTTAATGTCCATTACAGCAGCAGCCATTTCTAACTATGGCAATGGGGGTGTAGTGTGTGAGAAGGTTTTCAGGGTATTATCAACTGCAGGTTTACAAACACACAGACACTGTTATTCTCAGCAATGCACACCGACACATTTGTCAGTACTGGGGTCCATAGGTATAGGTGTTCCTATGTGTGTACCAGGATATTGTCCATGGAGAGATGAGAAGAGTAGGGGATGTGGGTACAGTGGCATTATGCCATTTGACATTTATCAGCAGGCCATCTATCAACTGATGCTACATGAGTGATCCTCAGGGTAACAGTTAAATGCAACATCCAATCATCTGGTTGTCTCTTGCAGAGGGCCAGTGAGGTGCTCCAATTGACATGCATGCAACAT